>NC_066538.1:3387425-3392425 GCF_024679095.1 Eriocheir sinensis
TCCAAAACCGTCACCCCCATCACCCCACCCCTTCTTCTTCTCCCCCTTCCTCACTACCTTCCCATCAAATCTTCACCCCATCAAACCATCCCCTTCTTCTCCCCTCTTCTTCCCCATCACCCTAAGCTTTCACATCCCCCAGTCAACCTATCCTTAAAATCACCCCATCTCCCCCATCACCATCAACTCCTTCTCCCCTCTTCTTCCTCACCTCCCATCACTCCCCTCACCATCCACCCCTTCTTCTTCCCCTCTTCCTCACCCCTCCCCATCACCCCCCTCATAAATCTTACACAAACACAAAGAAAATCAGGTACAGCTAAAATTTTTGCCCCGGACAGGTATGAGGTTGTAATCACAGGTAATCAGGTGAGGAAATGGGAGGGGAATGGGAAGGATAAATAGGGAGGGAAGAGGGTAGAGAAGGGGTGACTGAATGGGAAGGGAGAATAAGGAGGTAATGGAAAGGAAATGGGAAGGTTATGGGAAGAGAATGAAGATGGAGAATGGGGAGGGAAAAGGGAGGGAGGGAGAATAAGGAGGGGGAATGGGAATGAGAAATGGGGAGAGAAAGGGAAAGAACGAAAGAAGGAATGAAAGGGAGAATGGGGAGGGAATAGGAAAGAAATGGGAAGGGAAATTGGAGAGGAAATGGGGAGAGAAGAAGGAATGAAAGAGGAAATGGAAGGGAATGGGAGGAAGAATGGGGAGGGGAATGGAGAGGAAAGGAGAGAGAAAAGGAGAGAGGAAATAGGAAGGAATAAGAGGGGAAAAAAACTCACCATGTTTCCCCTTTAATTCGACCTCTTAAAGAAAACGGAATGAATGTGTGTGTGTGTGTGTGTGTGTGTGTGTGTGTGTGTGTGTGTGTGTGTGTGTGTGTGTGTGTGTGTGTCCCTTCCTTTCCCTCTCACCTGTTAATTGATTACCTGTCCCGTTTACCTGTCACGCCCGGGCCCCGTCACGCAGGTGCTCCTCAGGTGAACTTGTCTGTTTTTTGTTTTGTTTTTGTCTGTCTGTCTTTTTATTTGTCTGTTTGTTTGTTTAATTATTTTGAGCAGTTTTGTTTTTGTCCGCCTCTGTGTGTGTGTCTGTCTGTCTGTCTATTTTTCTACGTTTGTCTGTATCTAAATGTCTGTCTGAGTCTGTCTATCTGTATAACACCGTCTGGATATGTGTATGTATGTATGTATGTATGTATGTATGTATGTATGTATGTATGTATGTATGTATGTATGTGAGTATATTTATGTATTTGTCTGTGTCTGTCTGTCTGTCTGAACGTCTATAAGTTTGCAGCAAATCTAATTGTTGTTTTCCCCCAGATTACGTTCAGGTGAAACATTCTGAACGCTCGAGGGAACAACACGCCGAACGATGCTCTCCGAAGTGGGTCCGTTCGCGGCATGAAATAAGTGAGTGATGTGATCTGATTCCGCTCCCGCCGCCAGCCCTGAGCGATAACTTGTGGTAATGAGGCGAGCTGTTTCCCGGCGTTGGCGAATTAGGAGGATGATGATGCTGGTGATACGGAGAGAGTGGAATAGAGAAAGGAGAACAAAGGTGAAATAAAGAAAGAAAAGAGTGAAATAAGGAAAGAAAAAGTGAAATAAGGAAAGAAAAGGTGAATTAAGGAAAGGTGAAAAAAGAAAGAAAAAGTTAATTGAAGAAAGAAAAAGTGAAATAGAGAAAGAACAGGGAAAATAAGGAAAGAAAAAGTGAAATAAAGAAAGAAAACGTGAAATAAATAAAGAAAAAGTGAAATAAGGAAAGAAAATGTGATATAAAGAGAGAAAATGTGAAATAAAAAAAGAAAAACAGAGAGAGAGAGAGAGAGAGAGAGAGAGAGAGAGAGAGAGAGAGAGAGAGAGAGAGAGAGAGAGAAAAAACAGACGCAAACAGAAAAAACCTAAACACACACACACACACACACACACACACACAAACACACACACACACACACACACACTCTCCAAACGCAATTTTCTGCCTGGATGAAAACAAACCAGGTAAACATGCAAATAGTAGGATAAACATCAACATCATCATCATAGGAGTTAAAGGGGAGATGATGAGACGAAGAGAAAGAGAAGGGAAGAAGATAGAGATGATAAATTAAGAGAGTGAAGAGATGAAGGGAAGAAGAAGGGAGATAATGATAAAAGGAGATGAATGAGGGAAAGAAAGGGAGAAAGGGAGAAGAGAAAGGGGAAGCGAGGAAAATTGAAGGGAAGTTAAGTGAAGGGGAAGTGAGGAGAACTGAATTGAAGGGAGGGGAAGCGAGGGAAAGTCAGGGGAAGTGAAGGGCAGTGAGGAGACGTGAAGGGAAGGAAGGGGAGTAGAAGGGAGGTGTGAGGATATGAGGTTAAGGAAAGTGAGGGGATGTGAAGGGAAGTGAGGGGAAGGGAAGGGAAGTGAAGGGGAAGGCGGGTGTCAGTCAAACTCCTTCATCTCTTAAGCGAATTCGATAACATTTCAGAGTGCAGAGTGAGGGGAGAGAGGGGAGAGGGGAGAGGGGAGAGAGGGGAGAGGGGAGAGAGAGGGGAGAGGGGAGAGTGGCTAAAGAAGGGTAATGGACCTGCTAATTTGACCCTCATCCTCTTCCTCCTCCTCCTCCTCCCTCATTCCTTCTTTGCTCCCTTCCTTCCTCCCTTCCTTCGTATCTCTTTCTTTATTTTTCTTTTCTCTTTTCCTCCTCCTTTCTCTCTTTCTTCCTTCCAAAATTTTCACTCTTCCTTTATTTTTCTTCTCTCTTCTCCTCCTCTCTCTCTCTCTTTTTTCCTTCCAAATTTTTCTCTCTCTCACTCCCTTCTTTCGTATATCTTCCTTTATTTTCTTTTCTCCTCTTCTCCTCTCTCTCTCTTTCTCCCTTCCTTCCCTCCTCTAATTTTTCTCTCCCTTCCTCCCTTCCTTCGTATCTCTTCCTTTATTTATTCTTCTCTCCTCTTCTCCTCTCTCTCTCTTTCTCCCTTCCTTCCTTTCTTCCTTCCAAATTTTACTCCCTTCCTTCCTCTTCCTACATTCCTTTATTTATTTTCTTCTTCCTCTTATTCTTCGTCTCTCTTTCTTTCTCTCATTTCCCCTCTTCCAGTTTTCTCTTCTTCTCTCTCTTCCTTCCTTCCTTTCTTTTCTTCTCCTTCTTACTCATTGGATCTCTCTCTCTTTCTCTCTCTTTTCCCTTCTTCCAAGTTAATCTCCCTCACTCCTTTCTTTTTCATTCCCTTTCTTTATTTTCGTCTCCTCTCCTTCTTCCTCTCTTTCTCTCCCTTCCTTCCTAATTTCTCTCTTTCTCACCCTCTTCTTCCTTTCTTCTACATCCATATTTCTTCATCTTTTTCTTTCATTCTCTTTTCTTCCTCTCTCAAAATCTCTTCCCTTTCTCTCTCACTTCCTCCTTCCAATTTTCTCTCCTCTCAGTTCTCTCCTTCCTCTCATTCTCTCATTCTTATTCCTTCACTTATTCCCTTTTTCTCTCATCTTCCTTCTTCTAAATTCTCTTCTCTTTCTCTCTCTTTCTTTATTCCTTCATTCCTTTCCTCCTTCCCTCTTTCCTTCCTTACTCTCCCTTCACATAATTTCTCCTTCTCTCCACTCTCCTTCTCTTACCTCCTCCTCCTCCTCCTTCTCCTCTTCTCACTCTTCTTTATCTATTCCTTGCACTCTTGACCATTCCCCTAACTCTCCTCCTCCTCCTCCTCCTCCTCCTCCTCCTCTCACGCCATCACAGAGGAAAAATCAAAAGGAAGACTCAGTTTATGGAAGCACTGAATGATTTTGTCCCCTCCTCCTCCTCCTCCTCCTCCTCCTCCTCCTCCTCCTCTCTCATTACCACTTGGGACATCAAAGGGCCGGGCAAAAGACGTGATATGTTGGCTTTATAATCGTACGACTGTTTTTGGTGAGGTGTTCTGAAGGGAAGATCAAAGGGCGAAGGGAACGAGATGAAAATACACTACAATAGGAAGGGCCGAAGGGAAGGGGAGGGAGATGAAGGGGTGCTTGGAGGAGTGGAAGGAAAGGGGCGGGGAGGGAGAGTGACGGAGGGGCAAAGGGATGGGTTGAAAGGAAGGGAAGGGAAGGGATGAAGGGCTGGAGGAAAAGGAAGGGAAGGAAACGGATGATTGGGAGGAGGAGAAAGGGGTAGAGGGGGGAGAAAGGGAAGGAGTGAGATGGAAAGGGAGATTTGAAAAGGAAGGGACGGGAGTGGAAGGGGAGGGAGTGGGGAGGAGGGGGTAAAAGGGGTGGGAGGGGAAGCGAGGGGGGAATGGAAAATGGTGAAGGGCAGGGGTGGAGAGAAGGGTTGAAAGGGTAGGAAGGGAAAGGAAAGGAAGATAAGGAAAGGGAAGGGGTGAAGGGAAGCAGTAGGAAGGGAAGGGAAGAGAAGGAAAGGGAAGGGGTGGCAGAAGGGAAGGGAAGGAAGGGAAGGGGTACGAAGGGAAAGGAAGAGAAGGAAAGGGAGGGAAGAGGAAGTGAAGGGGATGAAAGGGGAGGAAGGAGGGAAGGAAGGAAGGAAGGAAAGGAGGGGAAAGAAGAGAAGGAAGGGGAAGGAGTGAAGGGAAGAGAAGCAGGAGGAAGGAAGGAGGGGAGAAGGGGATGGACTGGAGAAGAGGAAGGAAGGGAAGGGAAGGGAAGGAAAGGAAGGGGAGGAAGGGAAATGAAGGGGTGAAGGGAAGGGAAGCAGGAGGAAGGGAGGAGGAGGAGAAGGGGATGAAAGGGAAGGAAAGGAAAGGGAAGGGAAGGGGAGAAAAGGAAAGGGAAGGGGTGAAAGGAAGGGAAGGATGGAAGGGAAGGGAAGGAAGGGAAGGGGTACGAAGGGAAAGGAAGAGAAGGAAAGGGAAAGAAAGCAAAAGGAAGGGAAGAGGAGGTGAAGGGGATGGAAGGGAAGGGAAGGGAAGGGGTACGAAGGGAAAGGAAGAGAAGGAAAGGGAAAGGAAGCCGTAAGGATTGAAGGGGAGGTGAAGGGGATGAAAGGGAAGGGAAGGGAAGGAGTGAGTGAAGGG
>NC_066538.1:3397425-3409925 GCF_024679095.1 Eriocheir sinensis
AGAGAGAGAGAGAGAGAGAGAGAGAGAGAGAGAGAGAGAGAGAGAGAGAGAGAGAGAGAGAGAGAGAGAGAGAGAGAGAGAGAGAGAGAGAGAGAGAGAGAGAGAGAGAGAGAGAGAGAGAGAGAGAGAGAGAGAGAGAGAGAGAGAGAGAGAGAGAGAGAGAGAGAGAGAGAGAGAGAGAGAGAGAGAGAGAGAGAGAGAGAGAGAGAGAGAGAGAGAGAGAGAGAGAGAGAGAGAGAGAGAGAGAGAGAGAGAGAGAGAGAGTCACAAGGGGGTTAGTGTTAACTCACGCCAAAGAGCCTTCAAAGGTGACCGACACACACACACACACACACACACACACACGCACACACACACACACACACACACACGCACACACACACACACACACACAGAAAAAAAAATCTAGATCAGGAGTAAGTTAGGCCTCTTTAGACCAATTAAACTATTACTAAGAGAGAGAGAGAGAGAGAGAGAGAGAGAGAGAGAGAGAGAGAGAGAGAGAGAGAGAGAGAGAGAGAGAGAGAGAGAGAGAGAGAGAGAGAGAGAGAGAGAGAGAGAGAGAGAGAGAGAGAGAGAGAGAGAGTCAAGTAGCTTAAGTGTGTGTGTGTTCTCTCCACTTTTTCTCAGGAGGAAGAGAGTGGCCACCTTTTCCTCCTCTTTCTCTCCACCTTCCCTCCTTCCCTCCACCTAATTTCCTCTCTTGATTCCTTTTCCTCCCGTTTTGTCTCTCACCAGATAGACTTTTCTCTCCATTTTTTCCCTCTCTTTTTTTCTCCTATTCCTGTTCGTCTTCCTCACTATCTTTCCCTCCTCCTCCTCCTGTTTCCTCCTTCCCTACCTCTTTATATCCTTTTCTTCCTCCTTTTCCTTCCTCCTCCTCCTCCTCCTCCTCCTCCTCCTCCTCCTCCTCCTCGTCTTATCTTTCCTCTTGTTTCCTCCAAAAATTTAGAGAAGAGTTAAAAGTCGGAGGCATGTTAATATTTTTTGCCTTTTATCTCTCCCACTTTTCTCTCCTCCTCCTCCTCCTCCTCCTCCTCTTCTTCACACTTTCTTTAACCTGGTTTCTCTCACTTCATTTTTTCTTCCTCCTCTTATTTCTCCACCACGACCTCCTCCTCCTCCTCCTCCTCTTCCTCCTTTTTCATTTCTTTCTTTTCCTTCTTCTCTTCTTCTTTCTCTTCTTCCTCCTCCTCCTCCTCCTCCTCCTCCTCCTCTTTCATTTCTTTTTCCTCCTTCTCTTCTTTCTCTTCTATATCCTCCTCCTTCTCCTCCTCCTCCTTTTTCATTTCTTTCTCCTCCTTTCTCCTCTTCTTCTTTCTCTTCCTCCTCCTCCTCCTCCTCCTTTTCTCTTTCTTTTTCGTTTATTTCCTAACTTTTTACTTTTCTGTATTTTTCTTTTTTCCCCTTTTCTTCTTTTTCTTCTTTTTTTTGTCCTCTTCCTCCTTTCCTTTTTCTTCCTTCTCCTCATTTTTGTTCTTTTCCTTCTTCTCTTCCTTCTGCTTCTTCTTCTCCTCCTCCTCCTCCTCCTCCTATTCCACCTTCTCCTCTTCCTCATCCTCCTCGTACTCACCCTCGTCCTCGTCCTCGTCCTCCTCCTCCTTCCCTTCCTCCTTCTTCTTCCCTTCCTCCTCCTCCTCCTCCTCCTCCTCCTCCTCCTCCTCCTAAATGTAATGCTGATTAACCCAACTAATGGAATAAAAAAAGAAAAGAAAATTTAATCCATTGAACTAATTTCTCTTGACGGAAAGAAAAAAAGAGAAAGAGAGAAAGAAACGAAGCATTGAGAAAGAAAGAATGAAAAAAAAATACGCGGAGAAAATGGGAAAGAGAAAATGCAATAAAAGAAAGATAGCAAATAGAAAATGAAAATGAAAGAAGGGAAGAAATGTAAGAAAAAGAGGAGAAAATAGAAAGGCTGAAGAAAACGAAGTAATTTAGAAAGAACGAAAGAAAAGGAAAGAAAGAAAATACAATAAATATAGAAAATGGAAAATGACTGAGAGGAAATAAATGAAAGAAATGGAGAGAAAAAGGAGAAAAAAAGAAAGGCTGAAGGAAAATAATAAGGAGAAAAGAAAAGGACAAAGAAAAAAATACAAAAAAGAAGAGGAAAGTAATAATGACTTACGGAAAATAACAAAAGAAATGGAGAGGAAAAAAGGACAAAAAAATACTACAAGGGAAAGAAGTATACATAAAAAAAAGAAAAACAATATAATAGGAAAAGTAGAAATTGAACAAAGGAAAATTAATAAAAGAGAAGAGAAAAGAGAGAAAAGGAAAAGACTGAAGGAATAGAGGTAATAAAGGAAGAACCAAAGAGAAGGAAAATGTGGAAAATGGATAAAAGAAAACGGGAAATAGAAATGCCAGAGACGATAAAGGAAAAGGAAGATGAAATGCGTGGATGAATTTGGAGAGGAAAAGAAATTGAGTAAAGGAGAAACAAAGAAAAAAAGAGAAAAAAAAGAAAAAAATAGATGAAAAGGAGAAAGAAGAGGAAATGCGTGGATGAATTTGGAGAGGAAAAGAAATTGAGTAAAGGAGAAACAAAGAAAAAAGAGGAAAAAAATAGATGAAAAGGAGAAAGAAGAGGAAATGCGTGGATGAATTTGGAGAGGAAAAGAAATTGAGTAAAGGAGAAACAAAGAAAAAAAGAGAAAAAAAGAAAAAAAATAGATGAAAAGGAGAAGGAAGAAGAAATGGGTGGATGAATTTGGAGAGGAAATAATTTGAGTAAAGGAGAAACAAAGAAAAAAAGAGAAAAAAAAGAAAAAAATAGATGAAAAGGAGAAAGAAGAGGAAATGCGTGGATGAATTTGGAGAGGAAAAAAAATTGAGTAAAGGAGAAACAAAGAAAATATTAGAAAAAAAGACAAAAAAAATGAAAAAGGAGAAAGAAGAAGAAATGCGTGGATGGATTTGGAGAGGAGAAGAAATTGAGAAAAGGAGAAATAAAGAAAAATATAAGAAAACAAAAAGAAAACAAGTAGAAAATAAATACAAATAAATAAAATAGAAAACGAGAAGAACAAACAAAACAACAACAGGATAAAAAAGAAAATGAGAAGTACAAACAAAACAACAACAGGATAAAAAAATACAAACAAAGAAAAGAAAGAAAAAAGAATCATTAAAACAGACAAATATAAACAAACAAAAAAACAAGGAAGAAACAGAAATAAACAGCAATAAGAAACAAGAAATAAGAAAAGAAAATAACATGAAAAAAGTAAAGAAAAGAATACAAAGAAAACAGCATCAAGGAAAAAACACAAACAAAAACAAAATAAAACAAAAAAACACAAAAAAACATAAAAACACAAAAAACACACAAAAACAATGAAAAGAAAAACAATAACAATCACACCAACAAACAAACAAAAACAAAAAACAAAGAGGAAAACAATAAAGCAAACAAATAAAACAACCTTTCTCAAACATTTTCTTCCCACCTTAAGTCTGGTCACGCCGCCTATACTTGTGTGTGTGTACGTGTGTGCGTGTGTGTGTGTGTGTGTGTGTGTGTGTGTGTGTGTGTGTGTGTGTGTGTGTGTGACAGGCAGCCATTGACATACCGATAGGAAGCTTATTTGCGCTAAGATAAGGAGGAGGAGCAGGAGGAGGAGGAGGAGGAGGAGGAGGAAGAGGAGGAGGAGGGGAAAGAGAAGAAAGAGGGGAACAGAGAAAGGAAAGTAAAAAGAAAAGAAAACAGAAGATGAGAACGGTGAGAAGCAAAAGGAGGAGGAGGAGGAGGAGGAGGAGGAGGAGGAGGAGGAAGAGGAGGAAGAGGAGGAGAAAGCAAAAGATACACGAGAAATGGAAGGAGGTCAAGATGAGAGAGAGAGAGAGAGAGAGTAAAGACGAAGACGCAAGAGACAGGGAAGACGAGAGGTGAGGAGAGGAGAGGAGAGAGGTGAAGAGGGAGAGAAGGGAGGGAGGGAGAGGAGGGAGAGAGGAAGGGAGAGAGGGAGGGAGGGAGGGAGATAAAGCTCTAAGGTACACACATGCTGACACACACTCAAGAAGGGAGAAGTGATACATGGGAGGGAGGGAGGGAGAGAAGGGAGGGAGGGAGGGAGAGAGGGAGGGAAGGGTGAAGAAGTACAGGGAAAGGAGGAAAGGAGTTGAGGGAGAGAAGGAGGGAAGGAGGAGAAAAGAGAGATTGGAGAAAAGGGAGAGAAGGAGAGAGAGGAGAGGAAGAGAGAAGGAGGAGAAAAGAGAGAGATTGGAAGAAAGGGAGGAAAGGGGAGAGATAAAAAAGGAGGTTAACGAAACATAAGTGGAAGGGAGGGATAAAGAAGGAGATGGAAGAGAAGGAAGGGAAGTAGAGAGAGAGGAGAGAGGAGGGAAGGGAGAGAGGAAGTAGATAGAAGGGAGTAAAAAGAAGAACTAGAGAAAAGAGAAAGAAGGAAAGAGAGGAAAAGGAGAGACATGAAAGGAAGAGGAAAGAAGAAGGAAGAGAGGAAGAGAAAAAGAGATGAAAAGAGGAAGAAGAGGGAAAGCAGGAAAATGAAAATAATGAAAAAGGTAATAGAAGAAGAAGGGAAGGGGAGAGGAAGGAGGGAAGAGGGAATGGGAGAGAGGAGGAGCGGTGAGAGGGGAGAAGAAGAGGGGAGAGAAGAAGGAGATGACTTACATGACCGGCAAAGGTGTGTGTGTGTGTGTGTGTGTGTGTGTGTGTGTGTGTGTGTGTGTGTGAAAAGTGATCACACACACACACACACACACACACACACACACACACACACACACACCTACATACACACACTCAAACTCACAAACGACTTTTATGCTCATGTGAATCAATCTCTCTCTCTCTCTCTCTCTCTCTCTCTCTCTCTCTCTCATCCATTATACGCTGAATTTGATTACTAACGATGGACTTGCAGGAGGAGGAGGAGCAGGAGAGGGAGGAGGAGGAGGAGGAGGAGGAGGGGGGAAGGGGGGGAAGCATGGAAGAGCAGGCAGACTATTTGCTCATAACGCGGCTGCCTGCTTTAGTGATTTAATTAATTTGTCAGCCGCTTCGGTGACCTTCGGAGCAGACTAAAGCATTTACTGTACGTAGGCGAGGGGCTGGGTCGTCCACTCCACCCTCGACGCAGCGGAGTAGCGGTCAGTGTGATTCTTAAGGGAGCTCAACGTTCTCGCAAAACAATAAGAAGAATTGGAGAAAAGAGAGAAAAGGAGAGAGATATAAAGGAAGAGGAGAGAAGAAGGATGGGAGGAAGAGAAAAAGGGATGAAAAAAGGAAGAAGAGGGATAGTAGGAAAATGAAAATAATGAAGGTAATAGAAGAATGAATGAAAGGGAGGATGGATTTTTTTTTTTACAACAAAGGAGACAGCTCAAGGACACACAAAAAAGGACACAATAATAAATAAAAGCCCGCTACTCGCTGCTCCTAAAATAGATTTGAGCAGATTGTCGTGTCTGCCTCCCTCTGTGCTTTTAATATACCTAACTTTGAAGGCATAAGTGATCTGTGTGTGCGTGTATATAAGAGGCGTCACAGCAACTACTAAAAAATATCTACTGTTGCAGGATGCTTGTTTCAGTGACGGATGATTCAGTTCGGGTAATATCTTATGGTGATCTCTGTACTATATCACTTCGCTTGATTAGTGGACCGATGTTTCCAGTTCCCAAGTTAGTTTAAACCTCAAAGAACTTGTGGTGGTTGACTTTACTGAAATTGTTTAAGTATTTGAGGACCCGTATCAAATCCCCGCCCAGTCGTCTCAATTCCAACGTGAAAAAGTTAAGTCGTTTGAGTCGCTCTTCATACGGTTAAGAATTCAGAGATGGTAAAACACTTTTATCACGCTTCTCCCTTAAGGAATTCAATGCCATTCTTGCAATTAGGGGACCAGAACTGCATTGCGTATTCCAGGTGAGGTCTTACCAACGAGAAGGAAAGACAAGAAAAAAAAAGTTAATGACAGAAAGCAGCTAATGGGACGTGAAGGTTAGTGGAAATGGTCTGACGAGGAGAATTAGATAAAAAAAACTATAATATTCCGTTTGTAATTTTCTTTTTTATGAACTAACAACAATATAACTCCCGGATTTTTACGCTTCAAGTTCCTCGCTTTGAACCCGAACATTGTATTGGATTTTTTGTAGACAGACTTACATGCTTTGTGTGTTTTGGGTCACTGCTGGTATAGTGACCCCGAGATCTGAGGAGGAGAAAGAGGAGGAGGAGGAGGAGGAGGAGGAGAGGAAGAGGAGGAGGAGGAGGAGGGGGAGGAGATGATACAGCAAGATAAAGAGGTAGTTGATGAAGAGGGAAGAACAAAAGAAGAAAAAGTGACGAAGGAGGAGGAGGAGGAGGAGGAGGACAGATGTCAGATTAAGAATAGATGGAAAGGAATTGGGAGAATGAATATTTAGAGGAGAAGAGAATGGTAGACGGGAAGATAGGGAGGCATGGGCGAAGAAGAAGAGGGAGGGAGGGAGAGAAGAGCGATGGAGGTCCAATCATCCTTGTTATTCCATCATTGAGAGAAGTCTTGGAACTGATCGATTAGGTTGGGTTTCTCTCTCTCTCACTTTTCATCCTCCTTTTTCTTTTTTTCCTTTTTTCTGATTCCTTCTTTTGTATGTAAATTGAGGCATACCAATAATTCCAGTGCTCTCTCTCTCTCTCTCTCTCCGTTGTGGTGGAAAAAAGGTTGCGGAGTAAATCGAGAGAGAGAGAGAGAGAGAGAGAGAGAGAGAGAGAGAGAGAGAGAGAATATAAAAAAGAGAAAAAAGGCTCTATCAATATCAAGTTACAAATGGGTTAACTTGTATCTCTTGTCTGTCTGTCTGTTTGTCTGTCTTTTTGTGTGTTTGTTATTTTTTTTACTTTAACTGTTCAAATATTGTTCTGAATGTTTATTTTTTATTTTTTTATTTTTTTTTAGACGTAGGACAAGGAGAGGCTGGTTGCTAACTCTCTCTCTCTCTTACATAAAGGGCCGCTTATCAACAGTAAAACACACACACACACACACACACACACACACACACACACACACACACACACACACACACACACACACACACACACACACACACAGTTCTTTCTTTATCTTCATTTCTACCTTAGATTAACCTCTTATAAATCTGGCGGCATAATCAAGGTAAGACAAGGTAAGGTTAGGTAAGGTAAGGTAAGGGAAGGTAAGGGATGGGAAGGGAATGGGAAGGGAAGGGAAGGGAAGGGAAGGTAAGGTAAGGTAAGGTAAGGTAAGGTAGGGTAAGGTAAGGTAGGGTAAGATAAGGCAAGATAAGCAAAGGTAAGGTAAGGTAAGGGAAGATAAGATAAGGTAAGGCAAAGGAAGCAAAGGTAAGATAAGGTTAGGTAAGGTAAGATAAGGTAAGGTAAGGTAAGGTCAGGTAAGGTAAGGTAAGGTAAGGTAAGGCAAGATAAGGCAAGAGAAACAAAGGTAAGGTAAGGTAAGGTAAGGTAATGGAGGAGGAGGAGGAGGAGGAGGAGGAGGAGGAGGAAGAGATTGAGGTAGCGTGTTGGCCATCTAACTACCCGTAATTACACCCCCCTCTCCCTCCCCCCATTTCGCCCCCCTCCTCCCTCTGCCTCCCCCCCCTTAGAAACAACGAATGAAGGGAGGTGGGGAGAATGAGGGAGGGGGACAAAATACGATAAATAAGGAGATAATAGACATAATGAGAGAGCTAAATAGACTCACGGACTGTAATTTCTATCGGCCTGTATGTCTGTTTTCTTTTGTCCTTGCTCTCTCTCTCTCTCTCTCTCTCTCTCTCTCTCTCTCGTGATAAGGGCAAATTTTTAAAAGGAAAGGAAAGTAATGGGAGGAAAGACGCATGGAGGAAAGGAGGGGAGAGGGGAGGAAGGGAGGAGAGGGGAGAGAGAGAAGAGATAATGAAGGGAAGGGAAGGGAAGGGGAAGGGGAGGGGAGGGGAAGGGAAGGTAAAAACAGAGGAAAGGGAATGGAAGGGGAGGGGAAGGGGAGGGGAGGGGAGGGGAGGGGAGGTGATGGGGAAGGGAAGGGGAAGGTAATAAAAGGGGAAAGGAATGGAAGGGGAGAGGAAAGGGATAATAAAAGGAGGGGAAGGAAAGGGGAAGAGGGGTTGATGGTAGGGATTGAAGGGGAAGACGATAGGAGTGATGGGGGGGGGGGGGAAGGGAGAGATGTAGAAGGGAGGGAGGGAGGGAAGGATAAGAGAGTGAGAGAGAGAGAAGACAAATAAAAGAGAAAGAAAAAGAAGGGAGAAAGAAGTAGAAAGGAGGGAGGGAGAGAAGACAAATAGAAGGGAAAGAAAAAGAAGAGAGAGAGAAAGAATGGGGGAGGGAGAAAGGGAAGGAATGAAGGAGAGGGGAGAATGAGGAGGAGGGAAGGAAGAAGAGGAATAAGGAAAAAAGAGATACAGAAGGAAGAAGGATAACTTGGAATAGGAAGAAAAAGACGGAAAACGAAGGAAGAAAAAGAGAGGAAGAAGAAGAAGAAGATAAAAGGACGAGGAGGTGGGCAAGGAGGAGGAGGAGGAGGAAGGCGAGAACGAGGAAGAGGAGGAGGGAAAAAAATAAGGAAAAGAGAGGTAAGGAAAGGGAAGGCATGTAAGGAGAAGAAGAAAAATAAGAAGGGAAAGTGAATTAAGGAACAAGGACAGAGGTAAGAAGAAAGGATAGAGGAAGAGGAAAAGAGGAAGAGGAGGGAGAAAAAAAACAAGGAAAAGACAGGTAAGGAAAGGGAAGAAGAAAGATAAGAAGGGAAAGTGAATTAAGGAACAAGGACAGAGGTAAGAAGGAAGGATAGAGGAAGAAGAAGAGGAAGAGGAAGAGGAAGAGGAGGAGGTAGGTAAAGAGGGGGAGATAGGGGTGCCATCAGGTGCCATCCGGGAGGCTAATTAAGGCACACCTGTTGCTGATTGAACTGACAGGTGTGGAAGTTATGGCGGGGGGGGGGGAGGGGAGAGGGGAGAAGAGGGGCGGATAGTTACTAAGGATAGGAATAGGGGGGTATTTTATCTCTCTCTCCCCTCCCCTCCCTCTCTTCCCCTCCACCTCCTCCTCCTCTTCCTCCTTCCTTCCTTCCCTCTTGATTGTTTAATGATATGTTTTATTTTTTTCCTCGTATTTTTTCCTCTTTTTTTTTAGTTTTTCTTCCTTTTTTTACTTTCCCTCTCTCATTTTCCTTTTTCTTATATATTTTTATCTTCATTAATTTTCCTCTTGTATTTTTTTATTATCTTCTTTTTCCTTTCTTTCTTTTCTAGTTTTCTTCCTCTTTATTTTTTTCCTTCTCTCTCATTTTCCTCTTCCTTCTATTATTTCCTCTTTATCATCTTCTTTTTCCTTATTTTCTGTTTTTTTCATTATTATTGTCTTCCTATTTTTGGTTCGTTATTTGCTATTGTTATTTTCTTCTTCCTTCTCTTCCTTTTCATTTTTTTTCTTTCTTTCTTTTTCTTCATATTCTTGATTGCTTTGACCTCCTCCTCTTCCTCTTTCTCCTCTTTGTTTATTTCCTTCCTTCCTCTTCATTCTCTCATTATTCTCCTCTTGATTTCTTTTCTTGTCGTTCCTCCTCTTCCTCCTCCTCCTCCTCCTCCTCCTCCTCCTTCTCCTCCTTTCTGTCTATTCATTTCTCTTCCACAAAATTCTCCTTCGTGTCGATTTAAATTTCTCCTTCAGTCTCCTCCTCTTCCTCCTCCTCCTCCTTCTCCTCCTCCTCTTCCTCCTCCTCCTCCTCCTCCTGCGATTCAAGAGGCAACACATTTCCATTCATTCACGTCATTAAAATATAAAAGAGGACCAAGAGGTAATGAGGTCAATTAAGAGCACCTCCTCCTCCTCTTCCTCCTCTTCTTCTTCCTTCCTCTTCTTGTTCGTCCTTCTCTTCTTCTTCTTCCTTCTCTTTAGCTGAGTTATCTTTTGGTTCTTCTTGTGCAGTTCTCTTGTTTTCCTTCTTCTTCTTCTTCTTCTTCTTCTTCTTCATCATCATCAAATCTTCATCGTGTTAGTCATTCCCATGCTTCTCTTCCCCCTCCTACTCCTCCTACTCCTCCTCCTCCCCCTCCTCCTCCTCCTCCTAATTATCTGTTCTTCAATATGTGTTAAGAAGAATAATAATGAATGCTTATGTGAGGGAAGGGAAGGGAAGGGAAGGGAGGAGGAGGGGAGGGAAGGGGAGAAAATTGGGAGGGGAAGGGAGATGAGGGGCGGGAACGGGACGGTAGGAGGAGATGGAAAGGAAGGAAAGAAGACAGAATCAAGAGAAAAAGGAATAAAGACAAGGAGTTGGAGGAGATAAAAAGAGAGAGAAAAGAGAGAAGAAGGAAATGAACTAACTGGTGGAAGAGGAAAAGGAAGGAAAGTGGATGGAAAATGATGGGATAGAAGGAAGTGGAATAGATTTAAAGAACAGTAGAAAATGGATGATAAAAGAGGAGAAAAGAGGAGTAAGAGAAATTTAAAATGTGGAGGAATGGAGGAAAGAGAGGAAAACAAGTGGAGGGAATTTAGAGAGGACGAAGATGTGGAAGAAAAGAAGAAAAGAGGAGATGGGAAGTGGAGGATAAATTAAAAAGATGAGGAGATGGATGAGAGGAGGAAATAAATAGAAGAGAAGAAGCAGAATAACAGAGAGGAAAGAGGAAAACAAGTAAAGCAGAAATAAAAAAAGGCTAAGAAAAGGAAAGAAAGAAAAAAAGAGGAGGAAAAAGAGGAGGAGGATGAACAGAGGAAAGAAGCGAAAGAGAAGAGGAAGATGTGGAGGAGAGAAACAAAGAGGAAATGAGAAGAGGAGCAGAAATATTAAGTTGCGAAGATGAAGAACAGAAAAAAAAGATAAAAAAGAAAGGTGGAAAGATATTTAAAGATAAGAAGAAAAGCTTGATAAAGAGAGAAAAGAAGAGAGAGAAGAGAAAGATGTGGAGGAGAAGAAGAAACAGGAAATGAGAAGAGGAAGATATATATTAAGTTGCGAAGATGAAGAACAGGAAAAAAAGAGATAAAAAAAGAGAGGTGGAAAGATATTTAAAAAGAAGAAGAGGAGGAGGATAAACACAGGAAAGAAGCGAAAGAGAAGAGAAATAAGTGGAGGAGACGAACAAGCAGGAAATGAGAAGAGGAAGATAAATATTAAGTTACGAAGATGAAGAAGAACAGGAAGGAATAAAGAAAACAGATGGAGAGGAAAGAGAACAAAAAAATATGATATAGTGAAAAACAGGAAGAAACAAAGAAAAAAATAGATGAAGACAATTTTAAAGAGAAAAGGATGATAGGAGGGAAGGAATAATTAGAATAAGGAATAAAGGAATGAGGAATAAAGGAAGGAATAACGGGGGAAAACAGGAAGAAACAAAGAAGAAAAAAAACAGATGAAGACAATTTAAAGAGATAAAGATGATAGGAGGGAAGGAATAATTAGAATAAGGAATAAAGGAATGAGGAATAGAAAACAGGAAGAAACAAAGAAGAAAAAATAGATGAAGACAATTTAAAGAGATAAGGATGATAGGAGGGAAGGAATAATTAGAATAAGGAATAAAGGAATGAGGAATAAAAGAAGGAATAACAGGGGAAAACAGGAAGAAACAAAGAAGAAAAAAATAGATGAAGACAATTTAAAGAGATTAGAATGATATGAGGGAAGGAAAGACAAAAAAAAATAAGAGTTAATGACAGGAAGGAGTTAATGAGGCGGGAAGGTTAATGGAAATGGTCTGACGAGGAGAGTTAGACAAAAAAAAAAAAATAATAATAATGTTCGCGTTTGTAATTTCTTTTTTATGAACTAAGAACGGTCGAAATATTATTAATTCTCCTTGCTACCTAATTATGCTCAAAGCCACATCATTAATTATTTCAGACTACATAATAATTGGGAATGCTGGGTGTTGTTATTGTTATTATTATTATTATTATTATTATTATTATTATTATTATTATTATTATTATTATTATTATTATTGTTCTTGTTCTTCCTTTTATCATTCCAATTTAACTTTTTCTTCTTGTTTTTTTTCTTTTTTTCTTCTTTTTTCTTTTTCATCCTTTTCTTCTTCTATTTCTTCTTCTATTTAATCTTTTATTTTTTCTTCCTCTTCTTTTTCTTCTTCTTCTTCTTCTTCTTTTTCTTCTTCTTCTTCCTCCTCCTCCTCCTCCAACTACACCTGCTTCCACTACTACTACTACTACTACTACTACTACTACTACTACCACTACCACCACCACCACTACCACCACTGCTACCATAACCTCATTTTTCTCCTTTTTTCCGTCATTCATCACATCCTTCCTGCAATTATTTTCCTTCAGTATATTTCTCTTTCATTACTTCTGACAAACGGGACGGAGATTAACGCTTGAAAATCTCCGTTACGGGTATTAATTCTTGAAGTAATATTCCGTAGCGGGTAGCAAGGGTCCCACGGCCGCTTCCCACCATTAGAGAGAGAATCACAGGTATTAAACTCCATTATCTCATTACGCTATCTCTCTCTCTCTCTCTCTCTCT
>NC_066538.1:3414925-3422425 GCF_024679095.1 Eriocheir sinensis
CTTTCCTCATTCTTTTCCTTCCCCTTTTCTCTCCCCATCTCCCTTATTCTCTCCCTTTCTTCCTTTTCTCCCCTCCTTCCTCATTCTTTTCCTTCCCCTTTTCTCTCCCCATCTCCCTTATTCCCTCCCTTCCTTCCTTTTCTCCCCTACTTCTCATTCTCTTCCTTCCCTTCTCTTTCCTACCTCCCTCATTCCTTCTCTTTCTTCCTCAGTTTTCTAATTTCTTAATGATGAAGTTTGCCCTGAAAAAATAGAACCTAATGTCTCCCCTTCCTCCTCCCTTCCCCCTCCCCTTCCCCTCCCCTTCCCCTCAGAATGCTAATGACGAAAAAAAGGAGGAAGGGGAGTGAGGGGAAAGGAGGAAGGAAGGAAGGAAGAGGGAAGGGAAGGGAAGGGGAGGGGAGGGGAGTGAAGGAAGGGAATGGGGAGGAAAGGAAGGGGAAGGGAAGGAAGGGGAGAGAAGGAAGGGGAGGAGGAACGGCTGTCAATAGGTCGCAACACACACACACACACACACACACACACACACACACACACACACATAAAAACACGCAGAGAAACACAAACAAGAAAGAAAAAAAACAGAAGAAAAAGGAAAAACAAACAAACAAACAAAAGAAAAACGAAACAAATATCACGCGAACAGAAATATTGGTCAAAAAACTAACTAACCGGCAACCCTTGGAGTCACGCTGAGGTCAAACTGATGTCAAAGGAAGGTCAGGTCACGCCTCGGATGACCTCTGGAAACGGGAGATGGAAGGTCATGTTACAGACGTGTTGTGGTGAAGGGGAGAGAGAGAAGGGATTGGGAGGAAAGGGATGGGAGGGGAAGGAGAGGGGAGAGAGAAGGAAGAGAAGAGGATAAATGGAATGGAATGGAAGGGAAGGGGAGGAGAGACAGAATGGGAGATGGGAATTAAGGAAGATGAAGGGAGAGAAAGTGAGGGAAGTATAATGGGAAGAGAAAGGAAAGGGAAAGGAAAAGGAAGGATATGGGAGAGAGAGAAGGAAGAGAAGGGGAAAGAGGGAAGGAAAGGGGACAGGAGGAGAGATAAGATGAGATATGGGAATTGAGGAAGAGGAAAGGAGAGGAAATGAAGGGAAGCAAAATGAAAGAAAGAGAGGAAAGAGAAAACGAAGGGATATCTCAAAAGGAAGGGATGAATGAGGGGAATAGAGAAAGTGAGGGGAGGGGAGAGGAAGTAAGGGGAAAACAGAAGAAGTGAGGATAAATGAGCGGACTACTACGAAAGAGGGGAATAAGGAAAATGAGGGGAGGTGAGGGGAATTAAGAGGAAACGAGGGGAAGTAATGACAAAATAAGAGGAAATGAAGAGGGACAAGTAGAAATAAAAACGACTCAGAAGTTATGGAAGAAGGAGGGGAATAGATCGAAGTTAGGGGAAGCGAGGGGAAGTTTGAGGGGAAGTGAGGGGAAAGCCATGAATCAGGCCGGACTAGACAGCTTCTTGATACAGACCTGACAGATAGAATGAACAGGTCCACTTAGCCAGGCAAGAGGGTGAGGGGAAGGGAGGGGAAGGGAGGGGAAGCGAGGGGAAGACTAGAGGACAGGAGGAGAGTGTGTTAAATGGGATGGCAAAGGGTTGAGTGGGGAGGAAGAAGGGAAGATGAGGGGAAGAGAAGGAGAGGATGGGAAAGGAATGTTTGGAAGAGGAGGAAGAGAAGGAGAAGAGGAGATAAATGGAATGGAGAGAAGATGAAGGTGTAGAGATGGGAGAGGAGGGGAAGAGGAGGAAGGAAAGGGAAGAGAAAGTGAGAGAAGGAAATGAAAAGAAACTAGAAGAGGAAAAAGAAGGGAAAGAAGGAAAAGGAGTAAATAAGTGAGGGGAAATTGAAGTAGAAAGAGGGAAAATAAAGGAGAGGGGAGACTTAGTGAAAGAAAATAAAGGAAGCGAATAGGGACAGAAGGAGGAAAAGGATGGGAGAAAAGGAAAAGGAGGGAAAAGGGTGTGTAAAGAGGGAGAGAGAAGAGGAAAACAGAGACGATGCGAAAGAAGATAGGAAAGGAAAAGGAGGAAATAGAGGTAGATGGAGGAAAATGGGGAAGGAAGAATAGGATGATTAAAGGGAAAGGGGAAGAAAAGAAGAGAAAGAGGAGGAGAAAAGGGGAAGTGGACAAGAGAAAGAAGAGGAAGAGGAAGAGGAAGACAGAAATGAGAAGACAGAGAACTCAGACCACCAGTTGAAAGCCACACACACACACACACACACACACAGACACACACACACACACACACACACACACACACACACACACACACACACACACACACAGTAACTTGCGTGATGTAGCCACTCACTGCTGATGGATTGATGGGAGAGAATAAAGGGATGGGAGAGGGGAGGAGGGAGGAGGGGGAGGAGGGAGGAGACACCCCTTCTCCTCAACACAGACCGACAGGAGATTAAACGTCTATTACCTGCTCTGATTATTATTATCATTAATGTGTGTGTGTGTGTGTGTGTGTGTGTGTGTGTGTGTGTGTGTGTGTGTTGAGTGGCAAGGAAGTAGTAGTAGTAGTAGTAGTAGTAGTAGTAGTAGTAGTAGTAGTAGTAGTAAAACGCATATTATAAGAAGAGAAAAATAGGAAAAGAGAAGAAAAAGGAGATGAGAGAACGCAGTCACAATGATACGGCTTTTGTTCGGTTAGATTTACGCAATAAGGTTTCAGATCCCATAACTCAGTAGCCTTTGTAGATTCAAATCCCTTTTATCATGACGAAGAGTAGGCCTCGATCCTTCAAAATGAGTGTGGGAGGAGGAATTTTGTAGTAGCTGTAGTAGTAGTAGTAGCAGAAGTAGTAGTAGTAGTAGTAGTAGTAGTAGTAGGAGCCCTCCATGATTATGTGTCGGGAAAATAAACATGGGTTGAGGTATCATTTATGTAGTAGTAAAAAAAATAGTAGTAGTAGTAGTAGTAGTAGGAGATGAATTAAAAGTAAAACGTATGTGAATAGCAAAGGAAAGGAGGGGAAAGAAAGAGAAGAAAAGAAGAGAAAAGAGGAAGGAAAAGAGAAAAATAAGAAGAGAAGTATAAAAAAAGAAAAGAGGAGGAGAGAAAGGGACGAGGAGAAGAATTAGGAGAACAAAGAAGATGGAGAGAAAAATAAGGGAAAAGAAAAGAGGAAAGAAAGGAAAATGGAAAATAATAGTTGTAATAAGTTTTAGTAGTAATAGTAGTAGTAGTAGTAGTAATAGTAGTAGTAGATGCAGTAGTAGTAGTAGATGCAGTGGTGGAAGTAATAGCTATGATTGTTGTTGTTGTTGTTGTTGTTGTTGTTGTTGTTGTTGCTGTTGTTGTAAAGTGCTGTCGGTGTTACAGAAAGGCGGTGAGAGGGAAGAGACTAAGGGGAGGGAGGGAGAGAGGGGGAGAGAGGAAAGGAGAGAGCGAGAGAGGAGAGAGATCTGAAGTGAGGAGAGAGAGAGAGAGAGAGAGAGAGAGAGAGAGAGAGAGAGAGAGAGAGAGAGAGAGAGAGGGGGGGGGGGCAGCGGGAGCGAAGGAAGGAAGGGAAGGCGTCACTATAAAAAAAAATCTGCCCGCTATTTCAATATTTGGGTCCATTTTTTAGAAGCTCGTGAAGTTATAGGAGAGAGAGAGAGAGAGAGAGAGAGAGAGAGAGAGAGAGAATGTATAGATAAAATATTTTCTTGTTGTGTTGTTGTTTCTCTTGTTTTGGTGTGTGTGTGTGTGTGTGTGTGTGTGTGTGTGTGTGTGTGTGTGTGTGTGTGTGTGTGTAAACATGAAAAATGACACAAGGACACACAAGCACGTGCACACATTGTCACACACACACACACACACACACACACACACACACACACACACACACACACACACACGTATCTTTTATATACAAACACGTAACTCAACCTAAAACCTTTTAAACAAAGAATAAGCAAAAAGAAAAAAAGAAATACAAATCATGAAAATAATACAAATAAAAACAATAAAGTAACTATATCTATTAAAACCGTACTTCTATAATTTTCCTTTTCCAAATTTTCCAACATTACTTTTTCTCTTTTCAATTTTTCCTTTCATTCATTTTTTTGTCTTTTTTTACATATTTTTCCTCCTTTACGTCTTTTCTTTTCACCTTTCAAATTACCGTGAAAAAAATAGTCCACTTCATATTTTTATTTCTTTATTTTCATCTTATTACTCATTTTTTTCTTCACATCCTGTTATTTTTTTTTTCATTTTTCATCATCTTTTTTTTCCTTTGCTTCTGTCTCATATTTTCAGCTCTTTTCATTATTTCTGATTTATCTTTTTTCCTCGTCTATATATTTTCTCGTCTTTTTCTCCTCTCTTCCCCTCTTTCGTTCCCCATTCCCTTCTTCGCCCTTTCCTCTCCCCTAATTCCCCCTTTCGTATCCCCCTTCCGTTCTTCGCCATTTCCCCTCCCCCTCTCCCCCCTTAAGCCCCCCTTCCCTTTTTCGCCCCTCCCCTCCGCCTCTTTCCCATTTCGTACCCCCCTCCCCCTCTTCGTACCCTCCTTCCCCTTTTCTGCCTTTCGCCTCCCCGCCCTTCTTCGCCCTTTCCTCCCCTCTCCCCCTTAAGCCCCTTTCGCCCCTCCCCTCCGCCTCTTTCCCATTTCGTACCCCCCTCCCCCTCTTCGTACCCTCCTTCCCCTTTTCTGCCTTTCGCCTCCCCGCCCTTCTTCGCCCTTTCCCCTCCCCCTCTCCCCCCTTTACCCCCCCCTCCCCCCTTCGCCCTCCCTTCCCCACCCTTTTTCCGGCCCTGTGAAAATGTTCCTTCTTCGTTGCCGCTAAAATATTTACGAACACGGGGAATATTCGCGGCATTTACGAGTATTTTCCCGGCCGGACAGAAACGGGGCGGCTTTTTTCCCTCCTTCTCCCGGGACCAGACGCATAAAGTAAAGAAAATGCCTGAAACCTAAAAAAGAAAAAAAAAAAAGATCAGAAAGGAAAAATATGGTACGTGAGTTTTTTTTTTTTTGACTCACGCGGAACGGCAAGGACTTATTCATTTCTTTATATTTTTTTTTTTACTCTTTTTAGTTAATACTGTATAGGAATTGACTTGAATCTCTCTCTCTCTCTCTCTCTTGTTTTTCTCTTTTATGATAAACAATAATAATAACAACAAATAAAGAAATAAAATACAGATACTCTACACACACACACACACACACACACACACACACACACACACACACACACACACACACACACACACACACACACTCCTGTTTTATTTGGTTTCACTTTCCTTGACATGAAAAGTCGCTCTCACATATCTCTCCTACTTGAACTCTCTCTCTCTCTCTCTCTCTGTAACTCTCCTAACCTAACACTTTCACGAGCTTCTAAAAAATGGACCCAAATCTTGAAATAGCGGTCGGATTTTTTTTATAGTGACGCCTTTCCTTCCTTCCTTCGCTCCCCCCACCTCTCTCTCTCTCTCTCTGTAACTCTCCTATCCTAACACTTTCACGAGCTTCTAAAAAATGGACCCAAATCTTTAAATAGCGGTCAGATTTTTTTTTTTATAGTGACGCCTTCCCTTCCTTTCTTCGCTTCCGCTGCCGCTCTCTGTAACTCTCCTAACCTAACACTTTCACGAGCTTCTAAAAAATGGACCCAAATCTTTAAATAGCGGTCAGATTTCTTTTTATAGTGACGCCTTCCCTTCCTTTCTTCGCTCCCGCTGCCCCCCTTTGCGGTCCACTTATCTTTCGTAATGGGGGGGGACCGAACAGGAAGCGACGGTCAATGCGTGTGATGTGTGTGATCCTCAGCCACTCAATGGGGGGTTAATAGTCGAGGCTGACCTAATCGGGGCTCGAACACCGGACCTTGAGTTCACCACTTCCGCCAACTGACCACTCGCTCGCTCTTGCTATCACTTTCCACTTTTTTTTGTTTTTATTTTCCTGTTGTTTGTCCTTCTTTATTTTAGTCTTCTTAACTTTTTTCCCACGTATAGTTTCATTGTCTCTGTTTGCTTCTTCCTTTTCTTCTTCTTTTTCCTCCTCCTTCTCCTTTTCTTTTCTTTTTATTTTTATTTTACTTTTTTTCGTTTCTTTTTTTTTCTTTTACTTCTTGTTTTTCTTTTCCAGTATCATTTTCTTCTTGTTCTTTTTCTTTTTCTTTTTCATGTTTTTCTTTTTCAACATCATCATTTCTTCTTCTTCTTCTTCTTCTTCTTCTTCATCTTCTTCTTCTTCCTCCTCCTCAGCCTAACCTCAAGCTAAACCTCCTTCCATTTCCTCGGTAAACATGGCAGTCTCTCTCTCTCTCTCTCTCTCTCTCTCTGTTATTTTCTTATTTCAAGCAATCTTGCCGTCCGAACCTCGAGGCATTGAAAGAAAAAAGAAAAAGAAAAATAGAGAGAGGAAAATCTAATGTAGTTTCCCATTCCAAAAAAAATAACATGGACCTCGTTTTCTGTTTTCCTTTTTCCTTCCTTTTCTTTCTTTCCCTTTCTTCCCCTCTTCCATTTTTTCCTTCTTCTTTCCCTCACCCTCCTTCCTTCCTCTTCCCTTTCCGTATCGCTCTCTCCCCTTTCTCCCTTCCCTTTCTTCTTCCTTCCTTCTTTCTCTTCTTTTCTCTTTTTCTCCTCTATTCCTCCATTCCCCTTTTCCATTCTTCCTCGTTCTTCTCCTCACCCCCTTCCTTCCTTTATCCTCTCCTCTTCCCTTTCCGTATCGCCCTCTACCCTCTCTTCCTTTTCTTTCCTTCTTTCTTCCCCTATTCCTCCATTCCCCTTTTTCATTTTTCCCCATTCCTCCCCTCACCCCCTTTCTTCCTCCCTTTCCTTATCTTTCTCTCCGTTTCCTTCCTTCTCCTTCCTCTTCCTTTCCTCTTTCCCTTCTTTCCATTCCTTTTCTTACTCCTTCATTCACTCCCTTTCTTTCATTCCCCTTCCTTTTCCCCTTCTTTCACTCCCCTCCCCTTTCTCTTTCTTTACCATTCTCTCACTCTCCTCTTCTTTCCGCTCCTCCTTCCCCTTTCCCTTTCATTACTCCCTTCTCCCTTTCCCCTTTCTCTTTCTCTCTCTCTCACTCCCTTCCCCTTCTTCTTTACTTCCCTCTCTTCTCCCCTCTTTACTCCCCTCTTTCTTCCCGTTTCTTTACTTCTTCTCTCCCTCTCCTCTTCTTCTCCCTTTCTCCTTTACACCTCCTTCATTCTCCCTTCCTTTTCCCTTTCTCTTCCTCCTCCCCTCTCCCTCCTCTTCCCTTGACCGTATTATTTTTTTTAGGTGCACTGTGGACTAATCAAGGTGTGACGCAGGTGAGGAGAGTAATCAAGGTAATCAAAGCAAGACTCAGGTGAACGTGGGAAGAAATAAGTTACCTGTTTGTTTTGTTTTTCTGTTTTTTTTACGTTTTTTCTATTTTTTTCGTATTTTTGTAGAGAGAGAGAGAGAGAGAGAGAGAGAGAGAGAGAGAGAGAGAGAGAGAGAGAGAGATGTAGTCTTGAAGTTTGGAGATACGACAAAT
>NC_066538.1:3432425-3459925 GCF_024679095.1 Eriocheir sinensis
TTTGTTGAGGGTTTAAATATACTGAACAATGGAAGAAGGGATGTTTTGAGGTTAGATAAGTTGACGAGGCTCGCATATTTAAGGATTTGAAAATACTGAACACTGGAAGGAGGGATGTTTTGAGTTTAGATGAGGTGATGAGGCTCGTATATTTAAGGGATGAAAATACTGAAAACTGAAAGGAGGGATGTTTTGAGGTTAGATGAGATGACAACGCTCGTACATTTAAGGGACGAAAATACTGAACACTGAAAGAAAGGATGTTTTGAGGTTATATGAGATGATGAGGCTCGTATATTGTTTTTGGAGGATGTGAAGGATAAAAATATTGGACAGAAGGATGTTTTAAAGATTAGATCGTTTCCTTATCCATTAGCCAAGGTAAATACGACACGAAAAAAAATAAAGTAGGAAAAGAAAAGGAAATAAGACAAAATAGACAGAAAATGAAGAAAGAGAAAATAAAACAAGACTAACAGACAGGAAGAGTAGAAAGAAAGAGGAAAACAAAGGACACTATCAAACGGAATGAGTAGAAAGAGAAAGGAAAATACGACACGAATAGAAAATAAAGTAGGAAAAGAAAAGGAAATACGGCTAACAGACAGGAAAAGTAGAAAGAGAAAATAAAACAAGAGACTAACGGACAAAAAAGAGTAGAAATAAAAAGGTAAATAAGACGCTAATGGACCCAAAAAAGTAGAAATAAAAAAGGAAATAAAAATCACACTAGAAAGATACAACAGAATAAATTTAATCCCAACTAAAACCAGAAAGATGAAAACAAGCAGAAAGAAAAGCCGAAAAAGAAAGAGAAATAAACAAAACACACATAAAAGACACAACAAAACAAAGAAATACAAGCCATTGAAACTCGAGAGATGAAAACATGTCGGCACACTTCTGCGGGCGTAAATAAATCATGAGTAAAAGGATGTGACGGAGTTGGTATAAAATCTTAAATGTCAGAGTTGAGAGCGAGGCGGCGAGGCGAGGCGAAGAGGAGAAACAAGCTGAAGAGAAAGAGATTAAGCGAATGACACTTGCCGCTTGCTGAAGAGACGCATTAAAATATTACCTCAGAGAATTACACCACGGAGAAAAAATAAAAATAATGATAAAAATGTAAATAAAATGAAATAAAAGAATGCTGAATTAAGCACATTAGACTCGTTTGTGTTTGGCGTGAAGGAAAATATAATAAAAAAAGGAAAATAACAATAAAATGAAAATAAGACAAAGTAGAAGTGAAATAAAAATGAATAAAAAATGCAACAGATAAATAAAATAAATTAATAAAATGCTGAGTAAACGCATTAGACGCGTGTGCTGGGCGAAAAGGTAAAAAAAAATTACAAAAAAAAATAATAAAATAAATAAAAATATGAAAAAATGGAAATACTAACACAGCCTCTACGAAAGCCTTATTAAATGTAGGAGTGTGTAAGCCCCGAAATGGTTGAGATTATGAGCCTAAGAAAGAGTGAGAAATTTTGTTGAATAAACGAAAAAAATGAAAGAGACTAAAATATCCAAATTAGACAAGGATGCCAGACCTTATTGAATGCACTTGTGGACGTCAGGTTGTGGAATAAGCCGAGAAAATGAGAGTGAAATAAGCCGAAAAAGTGAGAGTGAAATTAGTCGAGAAATTGAGTGAAATTAGTCAAGAAAGTGAGTGAAATTAGTCAAGAAAGTGAGTGAAATTAGTCAAGAAAGTGAGTGAAATTAGTCGAGAAAATGAGTGAAATTAGTCGAGAAAATGAGTGAAATTAGTCAAGAAAGTGAGTGAAATTAGTCGAGAAAATGAGAGTGAAATTAGTCAAGAAAGTGAGTGAAATTAGTCGAGAAAATGAGAGTGAAATTAGTCAAGAAAGTGAGTGAAATTAGTCGAGAAAATGAGAAAATGTTAAAGTTAGAGAAGAGTAAAAAATAATGTTGAATAATTATTAAAAAGACAAAAATAAATAGAACAGCTTATAAAGAGATACGTTCTGGCGAATAAATAAAGTAAATACGTTTGCAGGCATGACATTAATAAATCTAAATAGACAAAGATGCCAGACCTTATTGAATGCACTTGTGGACGTCAGTTGTGAAATTAGCCGAGAAAATGTTAAAGTTTGAGGGGAGCAAAAAATAACGTTGAATAATTAAAAAGACAAAATAAATAGAGCATGTTATAAAGAGACGTTCTGGTGAATGAATAAAATAAATACGTTTGAAGGCATGACATCAACCAAACGACACACCAAATGAGTAAAGGTGAATTTTATAAAACGTTAAATAACTAAAAGGAACAAAAATAAGAGTAGGTGAGCACTTGGCGGGGATGTGGGCGTGAGCTTTTTAAAGTAGGTGATTGATACGAGTGAAAGGTTAAAGTTATGACGCGTAAATTATTAACAGGTTGAAAACAGAATGAAATATGAAGTGAAGAGCGTATCAAGGAAGGACGTGGGAGTCATTTTTAAACTATGTGATATAAATTGAGTGAAAGGTTAAAGTTATGACGCGTAAATTATTAACAGGTTGAAAACAGAATGAAATATGAAGTGAAGAGCGTATCAAGGAAGGACGTGGGAGTCATTTTTTAAACTATGTGATATGAATTGAGTAAAGGTTAGCTAATATATTAAAACCTAAACAACTAGAAATATGAAAACGTAACCAGATATGAAGAGAACAGCTTGGTACGGATGTGGACGTCAAATTATTAAACAAGATGATAAAAACTGAGTGAAGGTTAGATAATGTATTAAAACCTAAACGATTAAAAAGACGAAAACTTATCAGATATGAAAAGAACAGCTTTGGAAGGATGTGGACGTGAAATTATTAAACAAAATGATACAAAATTAGTAAAAGGTTAGATAATATATTAAAACCTAAACAATTAAAAAGACGAAAACTTACAAAGATATGAAGAGAACAACTTTGCAAGGATGTGAACGTGAAATTATTAAACAAAATGATAAAAAATTAGTAAAAGGTTAGATAATATATTAAAACCTAAACAATTAAAAAGACGAAAACTTACAAAGATATGAAGAGAATAGCTTTGCAAGGATGTGGATGTCAAATTATTACACTGTGATAAAAAGGCGTTTGATAAAAGTTATGAAATCTAAATAATTATGTTTGATAAAATTATGCCTTCTGAATAATTAAAGATAGGAAAACAGAATTGGATATCAAATTATTAAACTAGATGATGAAAATAAGTAAGTTTGATATAGTAATACATTCCAAATAGTTAAGAGAACGAACACAGAATTATATGTGGAGTGGATGGCTCAGCAAAGGATGTGGATGTCAGATTAAACATGAAAAGTGGGAAAGTGTTGAAGTTATAAATTCTGAAAAGTTGAGAAGGACGAAAACAGAATTATATGTGGAGTGGATGGCTTAGCAAAGGATGTGGATGTCAGATTAAACATGAAAAGTGGGTGTGTTGAAGTTTTAAATTCTGAAAAGTTGAGAAGGACGAAAACAGAATTATATGTGGAGAGAATAGCTTACCAAAGGATGTGAATGTCAGATTTAAACATAAAAAGTGAATAAATGTTGAAGTTAAAAGGAACGAAAACAGAATCACATATGAAGAGCTTAGAGAGGATGTGGGCGTTACATTATTAAACTAGGTCATAAAAATAAGTTTAAAAAATTAATACAATTCTAGATAAATAAAGTTCGATAAAATCCATAACTTCTGAGTATTTTAAGTGCCGAAAACAGAAGAGCTTAGCAAGGCTGTGAGTATTAAATCATTAACCTATATGATAAGAGAGTAAAGTTTAGACAAAGTTGTAATTTCTGAATGGTTGCAAAGGCGAAAAGAGAATCATATATGAGGAGCTTAACCAGGCCAGTGTGTCTCGCGGAATACTTTTGTGAAACTCTAATTATTCAAACTAGATAACAAAAACAGGTAAAGGTCAGATGGAAGAACAACAAACGCTCCTTTAATATATCATGGACTGTCTTTGGAACGGTGAAAAGTAAAATCTATCATAGCCACGAAAAGAAAGAGGAAAAAAATGAAGAAAAAGAAGAAAGAGAGCAAGAACCAAATTAAGTTAAGAAAGCAGGAAGTAAAGATAGAAAGAAGGACGGAAGATAAAGAAAATGTATCGTATGTGAACTATAACCCAAGGCTTTGCACGAAGGAAAAAACATTGTCATAACAAACCAAAAATATGAGGTAAGGTTAGATGAATAAAATAATGGACCTTACTGAATAGATTTTGAGTTGCTTTATGACCCTGATAACCTCAAAATTATTAGAAAAACGTGAAAGTGAGCACGAAGAAAAAACATTATCATAGCAAACCAAAGAAAATGAGATAAGGTTAGGTGAATAAAATAATAGATCCTACTGAATAGATTATGAGCTGAAAGTAAAGATAGAAAGAAGGATGGAAGATAAAGAAAATCTATCGTGTGTGAACCATAACCCAAGACTTTGCACGAAGAGAAAAACATTATCATAGCAAACCAGAGAAAATGAGGTAAGGTTAGGTGAATAAAATAATAGATCCTACTAAATAGATTATGAGCTCAAAGTAAAGATAGAAAGAAGGATGGAAGATGAAGAAAATGTATCGTGTGTGAACCATAACCCAAGACTTTGCACGAAGAGAAAAACAGCATTATCATAGCAAACCAGAGAAAATGAGGTAAGGTTAGGTGAATCAAATAATAGACCTTACTGAATAGACAACAAGCTGCCTTTTGACACAGATAACCTCAAAATTGCTAGAAAAACGTGAAAGTGAGCACGAAGAAAAACATTATCAACGCAAACCAGAGAAAATGAGATAAGGTTAGGTGAATAAAATAATAGATCCTACTAAATAGATTATGAGCTGAAAGTAAAGATAGAAAGAAGGATGGAAGATAAAGAAAATGTATCGTGTGTGAACCATAACCCAAGACTTTGCACGAAGAGAAAAACATTATCATAGCAAACCAGAGAAAATGAGGTAAGGTTAGGTGAATCAAATAATAGACCTTACTGAATAGACAACAAGCTGCCTTTTGACACAGATAACCTCAAAATTGCTAGAAAAATGTGAAAGTTAGCACGAAGAAAAAACATTATCATAACAAACCAGAGAAAATGAGATAAGGTTAGGTGAATCAAATAATAGACCTTACTGAATAGACAACAAGCTGCTTTTTGACCCTGATAACCACAAAATTGCTAGAAGAATGTAAAAGTGAGCACGAAGAAAAACATTATCATAACAAACCAAAGAAAATGAGATAAGGTTAGGTGAATCAAATAACAGACCTTACTGAATAGACAACAAGCTGCTTTTTGACCCTGATAACCACAAAATTATTAGAAAAACGTGAAAGTGAGCACGAAGAAAAAACATCATCATAACAAACCAAAGAAAATGAGATAAGGTTAGGTGGAATTACTGAATAGATAACGAGCTGCCTTTTGACGCTGATAACCTCAAAATTCCTATAAAAATGTGAAAGTGTGCAAAGTTTAAATATTCCCTGCGACTTTGACAAATAATACGCACATTGTCTTTTGTCCTCTGCATATATAAAAATGTTCAAAGCAAAAAAGTGATAAATTCATGACGGCCAGACAAACACGAATGAATTTTGCATGCATTTTGTAATACCATTCGCAGGCTGGGAAAAAAGTGTGTCAAAATTATTTAAAGCGATAGAGGAAAAAATAAGAGTGTAAATCATGTGGCATCAATAGTCAATCCGCGACTCTAGTAAATTGCAGAAAAGGCTAAATAGAAAGAAACTGGAAAAAAGAGTGTCAAAATTATTTAAAAGCGATACAGGAAAAAAATCAGAGCTGTAAATCATGTGGCATCAATAGTCAATCCGCGACCATTAAACTGCAGAAAAAGGTCAAATAGGAAGAAACTGAGAAGCTAAATGATAAAACTAAAGATTGACATTTTAACAGAGTAACGAGAAAGAAAAAAAAGATATCCGTAAAAAAAGCGGAACTATAAAAAAAATTGGTTGTCGAGGTTTTCCTAATATGAAGAATCGAGTATTTAAGGAAAAATACACATAGAAAACGAAGTAATATAACCGAACAATAAAAAAAATAGTTGGAAAAAAAGCAAATAAAAAAAACATAGGTGATTTTTTTATGAATAATCGAATGCTTGTTAAAGAAAATATACGTAAAATCCAACTGAGAAAATAAATAACAAAAAAAAAGAGATTCCAACACACCAAACTAAAAACAAACAAACAAAAATAGCAAAACAAATAAAAATACACAGGTGAGTTCTTTAACGAATACTCGAATGCTGGCTGGCAGGTGAATGACGAGGCGGACATGTGAAGGAGGGCGCGTCACGGGGCTCGAAGTGGCGCCATGAATAACTCTGTGCCAGCCGTTAATAAGTAAAAGCCTTAAAAGCAAACACACACACACACACACACACACACACACACACACACACACACACACACACACACACACGAGAAGGTAAAGAAAAAAATAATTGTAAATGGCAATCGAAGTGTCAAAATATACGAGTCAATGTAAATAGATAATGATAGATATTGGTAAACATAAAATAAATAAAGGTGGAAATGTAGGAATAAATAAAGATAGATTTACAGATAAGTGATGAATAAATAAGGAAATGAATAAGTGAATAAGTGAATAAAGGCGGAGGATAAAAAATGGCAATGCAAGAAGGAGGAGAAAAACAACAACAACAGGTAAAGAAAAGATGAATCAACAAATAAATAAATGATAGACAAATAAAGATGTAGATGCATAAATAGATAATGTGAATAAGGATGTAAATGCCTATAGAATTAAATAAAAAAAACAGGTGGAAAAACATAAACAACCAAATAAGTGAATAGATAACGATGGAAGCTAAAGATGGAAATGCAGGCAGAATTATAGACGGCAAAAATGGTGCTCAAAGTATGAAAAAATATGTACGAGTATGTAAATAGAATATGGGTGATGTTAAATGTACAGTAAACGATATATAGTAATTTTTTCTTTTTTTCTTTTTTCTTGTTTTCTTTTTTTCCTTTTTTTTATCTTTTTTTTTTCTTCTTCTTCTTCAGTATTTATATTTATATTGAGAAGTTGTCTTGAGGCCTTTTTGCATAATCCATTTTTAAGTGGATGTTAATATAAAAGAAAAAAAAAGAGATGATTCCTACAGGTGGTATGCAATGACTCTCTCTCTCTCTCTCTCTCTCTCTCTCTCTCTCTCTCTCTCTCTCTCTCTCTCCCTACCTGAGGAAACGAAATATTTTCCTCATAAATTAACATATCCGGAGGAGTTTGTTCACTCTCCTCCTCCTCCTCCTCCTCCTCCTCCTCCTCTTCCTCCTCGTCTTCCTTTTGCTATTTTTGCACTGGATTTCGTTTGTCATCTTTGATATTTTCTTTTAACTTTTTCATTTTTTTCATTTTCGTTATTTTAATTTTTTACTTCAGTTTAGTCTCTCAATATCATCTTGTTTTCCTCTTCTTCCATTTTCTTTTCTTTTCTTTCTTTCCTGCTGTCTATTTATTTTCCTTTCTTTATCTTTTTTTGTTGTTTTTGTCTATTGTTTTACTTCTTTGTCTTGTTCGTATTTCTTTTTCTTATTGTTCGTCTTCATCTTTTTCTTCTTCGTATTTTCTTTCTTATTCTTTGTCTTCTTTTCGGTTCTTTTCTTTTTATCTCTCTTCAATGTCAAAGGTTAAATGGACGTGACCCGAGAGAGAGAGCGATACAGATATTACAGCCTCTCTCTCTCTCTCTCTCTCTCTCTCTCTCTCTCTCTCTCTCTCTCTCTCTCTCTCTCTCTCTCTCTCTCTGCAAATTTCTCTTTTTTTTTGTATGTTCATTTCTTTGTTTTTTCCTTCTTTCCTTATATTTGTCTGTCTTTCTTTCATTCTTCCTTCCTTCCATTCTTCCTTCTTTCCCTCCTTCCTTTCTTCTCTTCATCCTTCCTCCCTTTCTTTCTTTCTTTCGTAACTTCTTTCTTCTGTTTTAACCTCCTCTCTCTCTCTCTCTCTCTCTCTCTCTCTCTCTCTCTCTCTCTCTCGCCAGGGGTCCGATAAAGAATATGCAAATGCTCGTTTTCTTTCAGGCGTTCATCACGGAATAGAAAATGGGAACATGGTTGGTTGGTGTGCGCGATTTGAACTCTGGGATACAAGGAAGACTATTCTATTTTTTTTCTTTATTTTGCGAGTCGAAATCATGTGTGTGTGTGTGTGTTTGGGAGGGGGGGTTCCTGTGTGTGTGTGTGTGTGTGTGTGTGTGTGTGTGTGTGTGTGTGTGTGTGTGTGTGTGTGTGTGTGTGTGTGTGTGTGTGTGTGTGTGTGTGTGTGTGTGTGTGTGTGTGTGTGTGTGTGTGCAATTTTCGAAAAGATTTTGGGTTTCTGACAATACTGAGGTTTTTTTCCAGTTTTCTTGTTTCATTTTTTGTCTTGTATTCGTTGTTTTTTCTGCCTTTTATTTGTCTTATTTTCTTTATTTTTCTTTATTTTTTATCATTATTTTTATTTTCATTGTCTATCATTTCGTTTCTCTTCATCGTACTCTTCTTATTCCTTCTTTCTCTTTCTATTATTATTTGCATTATTTATTTTTTTCCCAATTTTCAAGTCTAATATTTACTCTTTCTTCTTTCTTCTTCATCTTCTTTCTCTTTCCTTCTTTCTCTTATTCTTCGCCTTTCCACTTTCTCTTTACTATTGATTTATTTCCCATTTTCCTAGTCTAGCATTTATTACTGTTTCTTTATGCTCTGTTCTTCTTTCATTCTCTCTTTTATTTCCTGTTTCCCTCCAATTCTTTCCTTAATTATTTTTCCTTCATTTTTCTCTCTTCCAATCTTCGCTTCCCCCACTTCATCATTTAATTTTTAGGTTCTCGATTTTCGTTTTCCTCCTGACCTTTCCTTCTTTCTTCCTCCCCTCTATTCCTATTCTCTCATTTATTTCGTTCTTCCCTTCCTCTCCCTCTTCCTCTTTCTCCCTTCTTTCCTTTCTTTCTTTTCAGCTGATCATGTTAACTCAAATTCTTCAGCTTACTTTCTTTATTTTTTTGTGTTTTCGTGTATTAGAGAGAGAGAGAGAGAGAGAGAGAGAGAAATGAAGGCAAGAACAGTTAGGGATAAGAAAATTCTCTCTCTCTCTCTCTCTCTCTCTCTCTCTCTAAATCCCTTTTCGCCATTAAATCCATTCATCTTTCCTCGGAGACACATTCTTATCTCTCCCTCTCTCTATTCCTTCTTCATTCCCTCCTCTTCCCCTCCCTCCCCTTTCCCCTCCCTCCCTTCCTTTCCCTTCCCTCCTCCTCTTCTTCCTCTCTCCTTCATTCCCCTCTTTGCCTTCCTTCCCTCTACTCCTTCTTCCTTTCCTTTCCTTCCCTTCACGTTACTTCTACTTTATCTCTACTTTCTTCCCTTCCCTTCCCTTCCCTTCTCTTCCCTTCCCTTTGCATACTTTTCCTTCTCTTCCCTTCCCTCTTCTCCTACTCTCTTTATTCTTCCTTTCTTTCTCTCTCTCCTTCCCTTACTCCTATTTCCTCCCCTTCCCTTCTTTTCCTCTCCCTTTCTCCCACCTTATACCTCCCATTCCCCTCCTCTCTCTCTCATCCTCTTTCCTTCCCTTTCCTTCCCTTACCTTCCTACTTTTCCTTTCCCTTTTTTTCTACCCTATACCTCCCTTTTCCCTCATCTCTCTGTCCCTCTCTCTCCTTCCCTTTCCTTCCCTTCCCTTTACCCTCCTTTTCCCTCCCTTCCCTTTTTCCCACCCTACCTCCCCTTCACTCCACCATTTCCGCCGCCCATAGACAGTGATTTACTATACAACACCTTAACATTTCCGACATGCTCTAGTCAGCCGCCCAGATGTGGTGGTGATGAAGGTGGTGGTGGTGGTGGTGGTGGTGTTAGTGGTGAGGAGGAACAGAGCGGTATTACTATAAATGTTTAATGTGGGGCAAGGGATTGGTGGTGGTGGTGGTGGTAGTAGTAGTAGTAGTAGTAGTAGTAGTAGTAGTAGTAGCAGTAAAAGTAGTAGTAGTAGTAGTAGTAGTAGTAACATCACAGACAGCAACAGTAGACAAAAGTAAAAGTAGTAGTAGTAGTAGTAGTAGTAGTAGTAGTAGTAGTAGTAAGACCAGTAGCAGCAGTAGTAACAGTAGGAGTTATAGTAGTAAATAACAGACCGCTGGGTGCCACTTAGAGACCCATCTTCCTCCCCTCTTCCTCCCATCTTCCTCCCCATTCTTTATTTATTCCCTCCCTCTCCCCTCCCTAACACCCCCCCCATCCCTCTCTCCCTTTACTCCTCCTAACTCCTTGTCTCTTCATCGCCTCCTCCTCCCTTCCCCTTCCCCTTCTCATCCTTCCCCTTACCCTTCATCCTCTTCTACTACCTCCCTTCCCTTCCCTTCCCTTCCCCTCCCCTTCCTCCTTATACCTTAACCCAAGACATCCCTCCCTTCCAACCCTTCCCTTCCTCCCTAACCCTCCCCTCTCTTCCCCCCACCCCTCCCCTCCCTTCCCCTTCATCCTCTTCTACAACCTCCCATCCCTTCCCTTCCCTTCCCCTCCCCTTCCTCTTTATACCTTTACCCAAGACATCCCTCCCTACCCTTCCTCCCTTCCGCTCCTTCCCTTCCTCCTCCCCTCCCCCCTTCCCCTCCTAACACCCACTAAATCAAGACTCCCTGTGACCCTGACCGCCCCCTGTGGCTAACCATTGGACGAGGGAGGGATGGGGGAGGGAGGTACACACACACACACACACACACACACACACACACACACACGAAGACGATTACACTTATTTTTTCCTTGTTCTTCTTCCTCCTTATCATCTATTCATCTTCTTGACTTCTCCTCCTCCTCCTCCTCCTCTTCTTTCTTCCTCCTCTTCTTTCTTCCTCCACTTTCATCTATTTGTCTTCCTTTCTCCTCGGCCAGTAATTTACACACGCGCACACACACACACACACACACACACACACACACACACACACACAAACACACACACACACACACACACACACACACACACACACACACACAGAGGCGAGTATACATGTCAAGTTTTATGAATAGCAGGAACATATTATACCGGGGGACATCTTTTTATTTCTACCCCCCTCTCTCTCTCTCTCTCTCTCTCTCTCTCTCTCTCTCCCCTTTGTGTTCTTTGAGGGTTGACAGCTTGCATATGTATAGGAGCTGGTCTTCCTGTCATCCGCTAATGGTCTCCTGCCCTTACGTGTTCCTCTTCCTCCTCCTCCTCCTCCTCCTCCTCCTCCTCTTCCTACGGTGACGGTTACGATGGCGACTACTACTACTACTACTACTACTACTGGTGCTGCTGCTTCTGCTGCTAAGACAACTACTACTGTTACTATCTTTTATTTTCCTTTTTCGTCTTTCTTAGTTGGTAGTCTGTCTTTTTTTTTTCTTTCCTTTCCACCTTTCTTTCTTCCTTTCGTTTTCTTTCTTCCTTCCTTCCATACCCTCTTTCGTTTTCTTTTTCTTTCTTTCCTTTCCTTTCCTTTCCTTTCTTTCTTTTTTTCTTACTTCCTTCCTTCTTTTATCCCTTTCTTTCTTTCTTTCTTTCTTTCTTTCTTTCTTCCTTTCTTCCTTCCTTCCTTCCTTCCTTCTTAATTTCTTTCTTTCTTTCTTTCTGTCTTTCCTCCTTCCTTTTTTCCTTACCACCTTCCTTTCTTTTGTTTACTTATTTCTCCTTTTTGTTACTACTACTACTACTACTACTACTACTACTACTACTATTACTATTCTTCTTTATTTTCTCTACCCTAACTACATACCTAACTATTTATATTCCCTCTTCCTCCTCCTCCTCCTCCTCCTCCTCCTCCTCCTTCTCCTCCTTCTCCTCCTCCTCCTCTCAAAGGTAGTCAACACCATAGTCTTCCTTGTCTTCCCTTCTCCTCCGTACCCTGTTTTTCCTCCTCCTCCTCCTCCTCTTCCTCCTCGCCTCTTACTTAACCTCTTCCCCGGTCATTTATTTTCCTCCGTATCTTCATTATTTCCCTTTTATTTACCTCCATTTATCATGCATATTCTTCTTCCACGGTTCGCTTCCTCTCTCACCTTCCTTTCTCTTCTCTTCTCTCTCTCTCTCTCTCTCTCTCTCTCACATCAAAAATAACATAATTCACCCATTTGAACACACACACACACACACACACACACACACACACACACACACACACACACACACACACACACACACACAGATTACCCTGCACACCTGTTCGGGGAAGGCAGGTAAATTAAAACATCTAGGTAAATAAACAAACACACACACACAAACAAACAAACATTAGATACAGAAAAAATAATGCAACACACACACACACACACACACACACACACACACACACACACACACACACACACACACACACACGGTTACCTGCCCACGTTAATGACCTTTTTTTCACAGGTGATTAAAAAGTGATAAAAAATGAAAGGGAAAGTGTTGAATGTGTTACCTTTTTGTTGCTAACTTTTTTTTTTTTTTTTTGGTTTAGTTTCGCGTATTTCACTTTTCCTTTCAGTGAATATAAATGTAAATGACGTAAATGTTAATGACTTCACTCTAAATGCAGGTAATTAAAAAAAAGAGATAAAATTAAAAGGTTGAAGGTAAATGTGATGGTATTCGTAGTATTTCATTATCCTTATCATTATTTATTTTTGTATTTTTTGCCTTAATTTACGTTTATTAATATATATTGTTTTTTTGATGTTTTTTTTCCTTTCGTCATTATCATTATTATCATTATTTTTTTTGCTCTAATTTCCGTACAAAAATATATATATTGTTTTTTTTGTTTGTTTTTCCTTTCGTCATTATCATTATTATCATTATTTTTTTTTTGCTCTAATTTCCGTACAAAAATATATATTGTTTTTAGATCTTTTTATTTCTTGCCTGTTGAAATTATTCTCTTGCTTTTTTGTGGTTTCGTTTCCTATGTTTTCTTTGTATTTCTTCGTCACTTTTTTTCTCTCATTTGCACACCTTTCTTAAATACGGACACTTATATTCTCTTCCACATCGATTCAGGTTTCACGATTCTAATTCCTTCCTGTCAACCTGTGCGTTAGTTTACATTAAGTCTGTTGGGTTAAGATGCATTTCATTGACTTCTTTACTGATAACTTCATGACTAAACTTCATTTGCACACCTAACTCGCTCATATTCTCTTTCACATCGGTTCACGTTTCACGATTTTAATTCCTTCCTGTCAACCTGTGCGTCAGTTCACATTAAGTCTGTTGGGTTTGGACGCATTTTCTTGACTTCTTTACCAATAACTGCGTGACTAAACTCCATTTGCACACCTTTCTTAAATACAACACTCATATTCTCTTCCACATCGGTTCACGTTTCATGATTTTAATTCCTTCCTGTCAACCTGTGGATCTGTTTACATGAAGTCTGTTGGGTTAAGATGCGACTGAACTCCATTTGCACACCCTTCTTAAATACAAATACTCGATTCTCTTCCTCATCTATTCAGGTTTCACGATTTTAATTCCTTCCTGTCAACCTGCGCGTCAGTTTACATGAAGTCTGTTGGGTTAAGATGCGACTGAACTCTATTTGCACACCCTTCTTAAATACAAATACTCAGATTCTCTTCCACATCGATTCACGTTTCACGATTTTAATTCCTTCCTGTCAACTCGTGCGTCAGTTTACATGAAGTCTGTTGGGTTAAGATGCGACTGAACTCCATTTGCACACCCTTCTTAAATACAAATACTCAGAGTCTCTTCCACATCGATTCACGTTTCACGATTTTAATTCCTTCCTGTCGACTCGTGCGTCAGTTCACATTGGGTCTGTTGGGTTTGGACGCATTTTCTTAATTTCTTCACCAAAAGCTTCATTACAAAACTTCATAGTGCGTTAATATTCCCTTGCACGTTAATTTACTATCAGTCTATACAAGTGTTGGTCGTGTATTAACTCTATTTACCTACATATTAATTTACCTGTTAATTAACCCCTCTGCATACCTTTTTAAATTACTACACACATAATATACGTACAATTGCGTTTTCATTCCTATTCTCCCTCTCCTCCTTTTTCCTTCTCCTCTCCCTTCCCCTTCTTTTCCTTTTTCTTCCATCTCCTATTCACCGCACTTTCTTTTTCCTTCCCTTTTCTCATCTCCTCCTCTCCTTTCCACTCGTCCTTCTTCATATCTAACTCCCTCCCTCCTTTCCGTTCCTTCTTCTTATCCCTCCCCTCCACCCTTCACCTCCCCTTTCTTCCCCTTCCCCTCCCTCCCCTTCCCATCTGCTAATCTCTTCTACATTCTCTTCATCTTCTCTACTCATTCCCTCCCCTTCTTCCTATCTCCTACTTGCAGTCAATAAGAGTGTAAGACATTTAAGTCTATCTACCTTGATTTCTTTCCTTACCTGTTAATTGATATCACTGCACACCTGTTTTTAATTACTACACTCATATTACACACATTCACCTTTAATTCTCTTTGGCAAAATATCGTTGCTTTCGTAATTATGTTATTATTACTTCTATGATTATAATACTTTACTGTCGCTAAAGGCAAAGGCGACGGAGATGGGCACCGAGGCCAAGCGTACATGTAGCTTTACTTACTTTATTCTCTTGTTTATCATTGTCTTTGTTTTCATAATAATAACACGTTACTCTCAATCAAACAACATGTTATCTAATACATTAACTCTCTTCAGCTAAATCTCCTCCATTACTTTGCCGAATTTCCTCCATTCCTCCCTTCTCTCCTTGCTTCCTTCCTTCCCTCCTTCCCTCGCTTCCTTCCATCCTCAATCCCTCCCTTCGTCAGCCTGTCCGTCCGTCCGCCTGTCTGTGTCTGTCTGTGTGGATTTGATACTTATACATATACGGAAACAATAATAATTCCTCCCTTCTATCTCACTCTCTTAATCCTTCCCTTCCTCCCTCCCCTCTTCTTCCCTTCCCTTCCTCCGTTTCTCCGTCTGTCTCACCATCCGTCTGTCTGTGTGTGTGTGTGTGTGTATGTGTGTGTGTGTGTGTGTGTGTGTGTGTGTGTGTGTGTGTGTGTGTGTGTGTGTGTGTGTGTGTGTGTGTGTGTGTGTGTCCCTCCCTCCCTCCCTTCATCCGTCTATGTGTGTGTGTGTGTGTGTGTGTGTGTGTGTGTGGGTCTGTTTACCAATACATTAATTCTGTTTGTGGGGGAGTTTTTCGCGGAGTTTTTGTTTCCCTTTCGGTGTTTATCGATGAGCGAGCAAGATGCGGCGGGTCAGGTAATCCCCTTAATGGGCGGGAGTGCAGGTGTAAAAAGAGAGAGAGAGAGAGAAGTAGCCCACCTCCATCTCTCTCTCTCTCTTTCACCTCATGTCTTCCTTTCCCTTATTTTCTTTTTTTTACGCATTTTATATTGTATTTTTTCTTTCGTGTTTTCTTGATAAATTTTGCAACTAATTTTGTCAAGTCTGTCTTACCGTCTGTCTGTCTGTCTGTCTGTTTTGATTACATGCGAATCGAGACCAGGAGAGAGAGAGAGAGAGAGAGAGAGAGAGAGAGAGAGAGAGAGAGAGACTTATTATTAGTACCACAAGCTTCATTACCCACAACATCAATCACCACCATCACCACCATCACCACCACCCTCACCATCACCCTCATCACATCCCCCATTTAAGCTGTCATTTTCATATACTTATTTAGACAGCCCCGAGCTCTTATCTCTCCTTAATGACCTTATCTCCTACCTCCATTCCCTCCCTCCCTTTCCCTCCCCCTTTCTCCTCCCTTTGCTAGATAATTTTCTCCCTCCATTTCCATTTCACAACTGTTGCTTTTTTTTACTTTTCTCTTCTCTTCTCTTCTCTCTCTCTCTCTCTCTCTCTCTCTCTCTCTCTCTCTCTCTCCTATTCACCATCTGTTTCCCTTTCTCTTCTTTTTTATCGTTTTTTTTGTCTTCTTTAATGTTGCTCTTTCCTATTTCACTTCATTTCATTATATTTTTATTTATCTATCTATCTATCTATCTATCTATTATATTCACCAGCTGTTTCCTTTCCTTTGTTATCATCTCTTCTCTCTTCTCTCTCTCTCTCTCTCTCTCTCTCTCTCTCTCTCTCTCTCTCTCTCTCTCTCTCTCTCTCTCTCTTTCAATCATTACCGTAACAGTTTCTTCAGCGAGGAAGGGACTGATAACAACTTGATGGGGTGTGTCAGAGGCCAGATTGAAGGGGAGGTGATGGGAAGGGGAGGTGATGGGGTGGTGAGGTGATGGGGTGGTGATAGTGGTGGTGATGGTGATGGGATGGTGGTGGTGGTGGGTTAAGATGTGTGGTAGGATGGTTGTTGTTGTTGTTGTTGTTGTTGTTGTTGTAGTGGTAGTAGTAGTAGTAGTAGTAGTAGTAGTAGTAGTAACAGATGTAGTAGAAGTAATAGCACCTCTGTCTATCCTACCCCAATACACACACACACACACACACACACACACACACACACACAGCTGCACACTCATGTTCACTTAAGCTTCGGATAAATAAACGATTTCCGGTAAACCCTTCCACCCCCCCCTTCCCTTCCCCATTCCCTTCCCCTTTCCCTTTCCCCCTTCCCCATCCCTTTCCTTTTCCCCTTAGCGTTTTTTTTCCTATCTCTCTCCTGTTTCATTTCCCTTTTTTTCCTGTCCCTTTATTTTTTTTCTCATCTTTACCTCTTCCCAGCTTCTCTATTTTCTCCTCTTTCCCTTTTCTTTCCGTTTCACTTTCCCATTTCTCTTTTTCCTTTGCCTTCCCATTCCTTTTCCTCGTCTGCACACTCTTCTCCTTCCTTCCTTCCTGTCCTTTCTTCCTATCTCCTTCCTCCTCCCTATTTACCTCCCCTTCCTTCTCCTTCCCGTTTCTCTTTCCCATTCCTCATCTCCTTTCCACTCGCCCTTCTTCATAATCTAACCCCCTCTGTCCGTTTCTTCTTCCTATCTCTCTCTTCCCCTCCACTCTTCCTCTCCCCTCTCCTCCCCATCTGCTAATCTCTTCCACACTCTCCTCTCCTCCCTTCCTTTTCGTTCCTTCTTATCTCTCCCCACGCAATTCCCCACCCCACATCCTCATCCCTCCCTCTCCTTCTCTCCCCTGCCCCATCACTCCCCTTCCCCCTCCCCTCCCTATAATTGCCTAGCCCGAGGGAGGAGGAAACACGTGCCCTTCCCGACCACGTCATTGCCAGCGGCCTTCCGATCACGAGGCGATAGTGGGTGTAATTGTTTGTGGGGAGAACACGTGAAGAAATAAAAGGAGGCGAGAATGAATTGATACGAAGCGATAGCAATAGTGGTGAGGTTATATTTATTTCAGTGGTTGTTTTTGTTGTGGGTTAATGATGAGGAGAAATAAGGTGGGGAAGGAAGAGGGAGAGAGAGGAAGGAAGGGAAGGAAGGTGGAAGGGTAATAAAGAAGGAGGGGAGGGTGAGAGGAAGAGAAAGGAAAGAGAGGAAGAAATAAAAGATAATTGGTTATGAGGAAGACAACAGTTGAAGAAATAAAAGGGAGTGAAAATTAATTGATATGAAGCGATAAAGTAATAATTGTGAGGTTATCTAATTCCGTGGTTGTTTCTGAAGTGGGTTAATGAATAGAACAAGAAGAAAAAGAAAAGAAAATCGGTTATGAGGAAGAAAACAGTTGAATAAAATGAAAAGGAAGCGAGAATGAATTGATATGAATCGATAAAGTAATAATGTTGGTTATCTAATTCAGTGGTTGTTTTTGAAGTGTGTTTAAGAAAAGAACACGAAGAAATAGAAAAAAGAAAATCGGTTATGAGGAAGACAACAGTTCAAGGAATTAATTAAAGGGAACGAGAATTAATTGATATGAAGAGATAAAGTATTAGTGGTGAGGTTATATAATTCCGTGGTTGTTTTTGAAGTGGGATAATGAAGAGAACACGAAGAAATAGAAAAAAGAAAATCGGTTATGAGGAAGACAACAGTTCAAGAAATTAATTAAAGGGAACGAGAATTAATTGATATGATGCGATAAAGGAATAATGTTGGTTATCTAATTCAGTGGTTGTTTTTGAAGTGTGTTTATGACAAAAACATAACATTGCCAAGGTTTCCACTGTACATATTCTCAGTTTCCTTGCATATTCTTCGCTCTCAGAAACCATTATATTTCCAAGGTTTCCAGTACATAATCTCTCAGAAACCATTATATTTCCAAGGTTTCCAGTACATAATCTCTCAGAAACCATTATATTTCCAAGGTTTCCAGTACATAATCTCTCAGAAACCATTATATTTCCAAGGTTTCCAGTACATAATCTCTCAGAAACCATTATATTTCCAAGGCTTCCAGTACATAATCTCTCAGAAACCATTATATTTCCAAGGTTTTCCAGTACATAATCTCTCAGAATGCATTATATTTCCATTGTTTCCAGTACATAATCTCTCAGAAACCATTATATTTCCAAGGTTTCCAGTACATAATCTCTCAGAAACCATTATATTTCCAAGGCTTCAGTACATAATCTCTCAGAAACCATTATATTTCCAAGGTTTCCAGTACATAATCTCTCAGAAACCATTATATTTCCAAGGTTTCCAGTACATAATCTCTCAGAAACCATTATATTTCCAAGGCTTCCAGTACATAATCTCTCAGAAACCATTATATTTCCAAGGTTTCCAGTACATAATCTCTCAGAAACCATTATATTTCCAAGGTTTCCAGTACATAATCTCTCAGAAACCATTATATTTCCAAGGTTTCCAATGCATAATCTCTCAGAAACCATTATATTTCCAAGGCTTCCAGTGCATAATCTCTCAGAAACCATTATATTTCCAAGGTTTCCAGTACATAATCTCTCAGAAACCATTATATTTCCAAGGTTTCCAGTACATAATCTCTCAGAAACCATTATATTTCCAAGGTTTCCAGTACATAATCTCTCAGAAACCATCATATTTCCAAGGTTTCCAGTACATAATCTCTCAGAAACCATTATATTTCCAAGGTTTCCAGTACATAATCTCTCAGAAACCATTATATTTCCAAGGTTTCCAGTACATAATCTCTCAGAAACCATCATATTTCCAAGGTTTCCAGTACATAATCTCTCAGAAACCATTATATTTCCAAGGTTTCCAGTACATAATCTCTCAGAAACCATTATATTTCCAAGGTTTCCAGTACATAATCTCTCAGAAACCATTATATTTCCAAGGTTTCCAGTACATAATCTCTCAGAAACCATCATATTTCCAAGGTTTCCAATGCATAATCTCTCAGAAACCATCATATTTCCAAGGTTTCCAATGCATAATCTCTCAGAAACCATCATATTTCCAAGGCTTCCAATGCATAATCTCTCAGAAACCATTATATTTCCAAGGCTTCCAGTACATAATCTCTCAGTATCTTTGTTAACACGTGAAGAAATAATAGAGAAAAGCGGTTATGAGGAAGACAACACGTGAAGAAATAAAAGGGAGCGAGGATGAGTCGATATGAAGTGATGGTGTAATAATGGTGAGATTATCTAATTCAGTGGTTGTTGTTGAAGTTTGTTTATGAAGAGGAGAACCCGTAAAGAAAAAAAAAACAAAAAAAAAACGAGGAAATGAATAAAAATGAAGCAATAAGTAAATAAAGAAGAGGTTATTTAATTCACGGTTTCTTTATCAATTGCATGAAGAGGAGAACAAAAGAAGAAATAAAAGGGAGAGAATGAATAAAAATGAGGTAATAAATAAATAACGAAGAGGTTATTTAATTCACTTAAGTGCGTAATAATAAAAAGGGTGAAGTTTTCTATAAATTAAGCACGTAATGAATGATTAAAGTGGAGATTCATGTATTATTCACAGGTTATTAGTTTAGTTGCAGTTGAAATGTGTGGAACAGTTCTTTAAAGGGACTGTACGAGCTAAATCATGATTGAGGAAGGTGATTATTATGAATGAATAACAAGTGTTAATAGCACAAAAACTATGTTGGATCCGACACCCCCAACAATTTATATTATGCAACTAGGTGTCTAAAATGAAAAATTCTGAAAAGTAAAGATGGCGCCACTATAAACACTTGCCTGCGCCACAACGGGCTGGGGCCGACCATCAGGCCCTACTATGATGGCCTACCGGCGCCACAGGCCAAGACGTAAAAAAAAAACCTACTTTGTTTATAATGCCATGTTGTAGGGTTCATCAGGGCTAACAAATGTTATTATACAATGTCGTGTCTACAATGCATGGGTAAGCCAGGAAAACAACTTGAAGAGAACAACAAGAAGATGGACAATCTGTTGATCAGCGTCTGTGATGCCGATAAATATGAGGAACGTAATAAAAATAACACTCTTCTTATTATGATTCTGGAGAGCTGAAGGAACGGTATATAGGAAGAATAATACCAAAGCTACACCACCACCACCACCACCAACAACAACAACAACAACAACAACAACAACGACAACAACAACAACAGCAACAACGACAACAACAACAACAGCAACGCTAAAATGCTGCTGCTCGCCCGCCGTTGAAAGCTCCGGAAGGAAGCAAAAATGGTGAAGGTTCATAAAAGAGGGAACGAAACGAAACGGAAGCAACAAATGCGTGGAAATTAAAACATCAAAAGTTACGCATCCCAATTTTGGCTCCACGGAACTTAAAGGCGATAAATTTTGGCTCCACGGAACATAATGCAGATAAATTTTGGCCTCTCTGAACATAAAGAAGATAAATATGTGAGTAGAAATCAAGGAAAATTAAATATACGAGTTGAAGCGAACGGAAAACATACAAACAGAACGAAAAGAGTATATAGTTGTGAGTAAAGCGAAAGTAAGCAGATCTATGAGTTTGGACGAAAGGAAAATAGAGATAAAATTAGAACAGAAGAACAATAAAGGGAAGGAAAACGAAGGGGAAAAAATGTGAATAGAAATGAAGGGAATTATATGTAGAAACGAAGTAGAAAAAAACTGCAAGCGCATTGGAATAGATAAATTAATGAAAAAAATAAAGTTAGACGAAGATAAATAAAGAGATAAAAAGACAAAAAAATAGATTGACGAAAGAAAGAAGAAAACAAAGTAAAGGAATAAGGCAAACAAGAGAGGAGGAGAAAAAAAAATCATAGAACACAAAAAATAAAAGAAAAAAGGAAGAATAATAAACAAACACGAGCGAAAACAAAACAAAAAAACAAGACAACGCCGACGGAGCATTCAAGAAAAACAAAGAAAACAAAGCAAAACAATACAGCAAAACAAGAGAGGAGGAGTAAACAAAAAAATCAAAGAACAAAAAAGAAAAAAAAAATGAGAAGAGTAACAAACACGAATGAAAAAAAAAAAAAAGAGAACGCCTATTGAACATTCAAGAAAAACAATAAAAAAACAAAAAATCACACACACACACACACACACACACACACACACACACACACACACACACACACACACACACACACACACACACACACACACACACAATAGAAAGACAAACGACTGCCTTGATTTATTCATTCATATATTTTTCCTTCCTGGAGGGACAAAAAGAAAAGAAAGAAAAGAAAAGTAACTGTTGGAGCCTTTTTCAAATATTTACCTCCAGGGAGAGAGAGAGAGAGAGAGAGAGAGAGAGAGAGAGAGAGAGAGAGAGAGACCCCAACCCACACACACACACACACACACACACACACACACTCACACACAGAACAACAGACAGACACATAAAAACAGAATAATATGTATTTCCTTTCGGGGGAGGGCCAGGTGGAGGCAGAGGGGGAGAGAGGAAGAGGAGGAAGAGGAGGAGGAGGAGGAGGAGGAGGAGGAGGAGGAAGAGAGAATGTGGGAGAGGCAGAAAAAAGGAGGAGGAAGGAAGGGGAGTGTGAGTGATAGGACAGCTCTCTCTCTCTCTCTCTCTCTCTCTCTCTCTCTCTAAAAGGGTTACAGCTCACAGTTTTCTCTTTATTATACTGCTTCCTTGTCCCTCACCTTTCCTCCTCTTCCTCTTCCTCTTTTTCCTCTTCTCCTCCTCCTCTTCTTCCTCTTTTTTCTCCTTCTGCAACGCAATCTCCTCAAAAAACTACACATACACAGCTATCTGCAGCTTTCTCTTCCATGTTTTCCTCCTCCCATGCTTCCCTGTCACTCACACTTTCTCCTCTTACTCTTTTATCCTCCTCCCCTCTTCCTCGTCTTCCCCTTTTCTCCTCTAACACAACCTTCGCAAAATCCAACACGTTCACAACTTTCTGCAGCCTGATCTTCTATGTTTCCCTCCTCCCATGCTTCTCTCCCCTCTCCTTTATGCAGCCTTCTTTTCTATGTTTCCCTCCTCCCATGCTTCCCTCCCCCTCACCTTTCTGCAGCCTGATCTTCCATGTTTCCCTCCTCCCATGCTTCCCTTCCCTCACCTTTCTGCAGCCTGATCTTCAATGTTTCTCCCCTCCCATGCTTCCCTTCCCTCCCCTTTCTGTAGCCTAATCTTCCATGTTTCCCTCCTCCCATGCTTCCCTGCCCTCACCTGTCATCCGCCCACCTGTGACCACCTGTACGCGGCCATTACCTTATCTTTTAATACAACACTCCTATCTGATCATCGCGTGAGGCCAAAATAGTGAGGGGAAGTGAAGGGAAAGGAGGGGAGGGAGAGGGGAAGTGAGGGGAAGGAGGGGAGGGAGAGGGGAGGTGAAGGGAAGGAGGGGAGGGAGAGGGGAGGTGAAGGGAAGTAGGGGAGGGAGAGGGGAAGTGAAGGGAAGGAGGGGAGGGAGAGGGTAAGTGATAGGAAGGAGGGGAGGGAGAGGGGAAGTGAGGGGAAGGAGGGGAGGGAGAGGGGAAGAAGAGGAAAGGTTTATGGAAGAGTGTAGGAGGGGTTAAGTATGGGAAGGGTGGGGAGGGGGAGGAGAAGAGGGGAGGGTGTTAATGGGAGGGTAATGGGAGTGAGGGGAGATAAGGGGAGGGTGTTAAGGGTCAGAGTAAAGGGGTGGATAATTGAAGGGAAAAAGTGAGGGTAAGCAAAGGTAAGATAATAAGTTATGTGTGAAGGAAGGGGAAGAAAGGGGAAGAAAGGGGAAGAAAGAAAGGGGAAGAAAAGGGGAAGAAAGGGGAAAAAGAAAATGGAAGAAAGAAAGGAGAAGAAAGAAAGGGGAAGAAAAGGGGAAGAAAGGGGAAGAAAGGGGAAGAAAGAAAGGGGAAGAAAAGGGGAAGAAAGGGGAAGAAAGGGGACGAAAAGAGAGAAAGGGGAATAAAAAATAGGGAAGAAAGAAAGGGGAAGAATGGGGAAAAAGAAAGGGAAAGAAAGAAAGGGGAAGAAAGGGGAAGAAAGAAAAGGGAAGAAAGAAAAGAAAAGAATGGGGAAGAAAGAAAGGGGAAGACAGAAAAGGGGAAGAACGAAGGGGAATATAGGGAAAGAAAAGGGGAAGAAAGGTTAAGAAAGAAAGGAGAATTAAGATAGGGGAAGAAAGAAAGGGGAAGAAAGAAAGGGGAAGAAAGAAAGGGGAAAAAGAAAATGGAGGAAAGAAAGGGGAAGAAAGGGGAAGAAAAGAGGGAGAAAGGGGAAGAAAGAAAGGGGAAAAAGAAAATGGAGGAAAGAAAGGGGAAGAAAGGGGAAGAAAAGAGGGAGAAAGGGGAAGAAAGAAAGGGGAAGAAAGGAATGTGAAGTAATGGGAAAGGGGAGGATGAGGGGAAGTAAGGTAAGAGAAGGAGGAAAAAAAGAAAAGGGAGGGAAAGGTAAGTTAGGGAAAAGGGGAGAGGGAGGGGAGGAGGAGGAAGAAGAGGAGGAGGAAGAAATGGGGAAAAAAAGGGCAGAAAAAAGGAAAATGTGAGGGGAATTTTGGGGTAAAGTGATTTTTTCTATTTATTTTTCATTATTTATTTACCTTTTTCCTTTGTAGTTTCTCTCTCCCTCTATCTATCTGTCTTTCTATCTATCTATCTATCTATCTATCTATCTATCTATCTATCTCCCTATCTATCAAAATCTCCCTTCCTTTTCTTTATAAACTTGCTAATATGTTCTTCCTTTCTATTCTCCTTCTGGTCTTCCGCCTCCTCCTCCTCCTCCTCCTCCTCCTCCTTCCTTAATAGTTGGTTTGTCTGGGAGGAAGGAGGCGTCGCTTCTTCCTTCCTCCCTCCAGACACGCTACATCAACCACAAGGAGGAAGGGAGGAAGGGAGAAGGAGGAGGAAGGGAGGAGGAAGAAGGCGGAGGAAGGGGAAGAGAGGATAGCGTTGGGGAGGATGGGAAGAAGAAAAGGAGCGAGGAAAAGAGGAGAGGAGGGGAGGGATAGAGAAAGAGAGGAAGGGAGAGAAAGAGGAAAGAAGGGAGGAAGAAGGAGGCAAGAATGGAGAGAGGGGGAGGAGAAGGAAGAAGGAAAGGGAGGAGGAGGAAGAAGGAGGAAGGGGAAGAGAGGATAGCGTTGTGGAGGATGGGAGGAAGGGAAGGAGGGAGGAAAAGAGGAGAGGAGAGGAAGGGAGGGGAAGAGTAAGAGAGGAAGGGAGAGAGAGAGGAGGGAAGGGAGGGGGGAAAGAAGAGAGGGAGAAGGAGGAAAGAAGAGGAAGCGGAGGATAGGAAAATAGGGGAGGATAGGAAGAAGGGGAAAAAGCGAGGGAAAGAGGAGAGAAAGGGAGAGAAAGAGGAAGGAAGGGAGACAAAGAGAAAGGAAGGGAGGAAAGAGAAAGAAGAGGAAGAATGGAGAGAGTGGGAAGAGAAGAAGATGGAAGGAGAAAGAAAGGAAGGAAGGAGAGGGAGACGAGGAGAAAGGAAAGAGAGAAAGGAAGAGAAAGAAGGAGAAGGAGAAATACAAAAAGAAAAGAAAATAGAGAAGAAATAAAAATAAGATGGAAAAGGAAAAGAAATCGAGAAAAGAATGAATGAAAAGGCGGATTATAAAAAGAAAAGAGAATGAAGTTAAAAAAAGAGAAGAAAGAAAAGGATGGAAGGAAAGAATACAGAGGAAAAAGAAGAGAAAGAAGGAAGGGAAGAAGGAAAGGAGGAGAAAGGAAGAGAAGGGGAGAAAAGGAGAGAGAGAGAGAGAGAGAGAGAGAGAGAGAGAGAGAGAGAGAGAGAGAGAGAGGCCTATACATGTACTGAACGCGTTAAAACCATGAAAAGAACGAACCAATCAGATGCGCAGGAGGAGGAAGAGGAATAGTAAGACCTCCTCCTCCTCCTCCTCCTCCTCCCGCTCTTCCTCCTCCTCCTCCTCCTCCTCCTCTTCCTCCTCCTCCGTGTGACCTGTGACCTAGCGTGGCATTGTGGGACGTGAGGGCACACACGAGAGAGAGAGAGAGAGAGAGAGAGAGAGAATAAGGTTATAATTTTAAGCTAAATCTCTGCCACTCTAAATGGTTTTATATATTTACTTACCAGAGAGAGAGAGAGAGAGAGAGAGAGAGAGAGAAAATGGGCGCGGCAGAACATGTTATCAAAGAGATTAACTATTTTCAAGGATTATATATAAAAAAACCTTACTAAATAATTAAATAAGAGGATAAAGAAGGAAAAAAAGAAAAAAAAGAAAAGAAAAGGAAATGAAATAAAAGCCGGTGTAAAATATAAATGAATGGAGAAAACGAGAAACACACACACACACACACACACACACACACACACACACACCTGGAAAATAAACAATTAGTGGGTTTTAAGATGTTTTATAAGCAATGAGAGAGAGAGAGAGAGAGAGAGAGAGAGAGAGAGAGAGAGAGATAAACAAGGGGCCCATAGGTAAGCAAACACAGGTAAACTTCTCAATTAACCTAAAGGTGTGTGTGTGTGTGTGTGTGTGTGTGTGTGTGTGTGTGTGTGTGTGTGTGTGTTGCTGGTAAATAAATTATAGTGTTGCAATATGTGGTACAAACTCTCTCTCTCTCTCTCTCTCTCTCTCTCTCTCTCTCGCTCTCACACACTATTTCCTCGCCTCAAAAGCTTCTGTTTTCTTACTTTCTTATTTTCAAGGTTTCCAACAAGTACTTTTCGCCCCAAAGAAGGAGGAGGAGGAGAAGGAGGAGGAGGAGGAGGAGGAGGAGGAGGAGGAGGAGGCTGTGGTATACTTAATATAATAACTTAAAAATTTCTGCCGCGGACTCAAGACATTTTAAAGAGGAGGAGGAGAGGAGGAGGAGGAGGAGGAGGAGGAGTGGAGGAGGAGGAGTGGAGGAAGAGAGTAGACTAATATATAAAAGCAAATGGGCGAGGAAGAGAAATTACAGATAAAAAAAAATTGGAGGAAGAAGAATGAGGAAAGAGGAGGAGGAAGACGAGAATGATAGAAGAGGAGGAGGAGGAGGAGGAGGAGGAGATTTCAAGCACGTGGATAAGAGTACTAGTTTTTCCTCCCTTCCTCTCCCTCCCTTCCTCCTTCCTCCCTCCCTTCTTCTCTCCCTCCCTTCTCCTCTCCCTTCCTCCCTTCCTCTCTCCTTCAGGATGTGTTGCTTCTCCAGGTGTTGCGTGCACGTGTTTCCCTCCCTCCCTCCCTCTCTCCCTTTCCTCCCTTCCTCTCTTCCTTTCTCCCTTCTTTTATCACTTTCTGCTCTTCCTTCATTCCTTCCTACAGTTATCTTCCTTCTATCCTCTCTTCTCCTTCTTCTCTCTTCTTTCCCTGTCCCTTCTTCCTTTCTGCTTTCCTTCTCTCCCTTATTTTCTCATTCGTTAATTCTCTCTCTCTCTCTCCTTATTTTCTTCCTTCCTCTTTTTCTTCATCTCACCTCATCTCTTTTTCTCTCTTCTTCCATTCTCTCTCTCTCTATCTCTCTCTCTCTCTTACCAACATCATTTGCGACTCCCTCATTTTACATCTTCCCCTTCTACCTCCTCCTCCTCCTCCTCCTCCTCCTCCTCCTCCTCTCACACCTGGAGGAAGCGATGATGTCTGGGTTTACCTGGAGGAATCTTAATTAGGGGAGGAGGAGGTAAAAGTGAGAGATAGAGAGAGAGAGAGAGAGAGAGAGAGAGAGATTAGATTATATAAGACGTTATTAAATTATTTTTCGGGTTAAACCACAAACCACACACATACACACATCCACACGCAAGTACACATTTTCCACTTAAAACTTATAAACAGAAGCTACTTGAGAAAACCATAAATTAAGTGGATTTTCAAACGTTAAGTGGATGAGTGAGTGAGTGAGTGAGTGAGTGTGAGAGTGAGTGAGTGAGTGAGTGAGTGAGTGAGTGAGTGAGTGAGTGAGTGAGTGAGTGAGTGACTGACTGACTGACTGACTGATTGACTGACTGACTGGGTGACTGACTGACTGACTGACTGACTGACTGACTGACTGATTGACTGACTGACTGGGTGACTGACTGACTGACTGACTGACTGACTGACTGACTGACTGATTGACTGACTGACTGGGTGACTGACTGACTGACTGACTGAGTGGATGGATTTCAGTCATTCAAGAAGTCCGTAACTTGAATCCTCACCTGTACACACACACACACACACA
>NC_066538.1:3462425-3469925 GCF_024679095.1 Eriocheir sinensis
AGATACTTTAAACATTAAAATAAAAACTGATTAACTTCAAAACTTTTTTTATTTGTTGCCTTTTCCACCTTTTACAAAAAAAAAAAAAACATTTACATAAACCTCTCAGGGGATCTTATTACAAGCATCATAATAAGTATTTTGAAGGCGACAGGGCATATGAATATGGATTTAGTTGTGACAATCACACTGATGAACTTCCTTTGGTCCTTCTCATTAAAAATAAGTTTAAAATATATGCTTATCAGATAATTACAAACTAATTAGTATGATTACAAATCGTCCATGCTTGAAGTAGCAGTAGCGGATGTGTGATCAATGCCTGGCTGCAGCGTTACATCACAGACAGAGTGAAAAGAGATTAGAGAACTATTGATAATATCATTTCTGTTTGCGGTTTGCGTTGGCGGTGTCAAGTTTTGTGGCGGATTTGATTGCGATTGCGAAAGTAATGGAATAAGTTAGCGGGTTTGTGATAGCGGAAGTTCAAATTCGTTAGCGATTCCCAGCTCTGACGCACACACACACACACACACACACACACACACACACACACACACACACACATCAACCCCTCCCTCCCCCCCTCCCACACACACACACATAAAGCAAAGAAGAACACACCACACACACAACACATGCATAATATAATACTCGTACACGTAACTCCCTTCATTAGTCTAAAGTGTTCGCTCATACACCAGTTCGTCCGGCCGCTAAGCGAGGGACGAAGCAATATGAAAAGCGAGCGGCCCTTTACGCTATTGTTGTTCCGTTATGATAGCCGAGCGATACTATATGAAAAAGAGCTGATAATTTTGATGTAGTGTGACAGACTGAGTGGCGATATGTATAAGCGATAGATAGATAGATAGAGAGGTAGAGAGAGACGGAGGAAGGGAGGGAGACAGAGATTGGGAGGGAGGGGATGGAGGGAGAGAGAAAGGGAAGGAAGGGAGGGAAAAAGAGTGAGTTACTGAGGGAAATAAAGAAAAAACGGAAGGAAAGAAGGAAGGAAGGATGGAAGCTGAGGAAAAAAAGAAGGGAAAAAAGAGAGAGAGAGAGAGAGAGAGAGAGAGAGAGAGAAAGTGTTACAAAGGGAAATAAAGAAAAAAAAGAAGGGAAAGAAGGATGGAAGCAGAGGAAAAAAAGAAGGAAAATAAGGAAGGGAGAAAAAAGAGAGAAACATGGAAAAAAGAAAGAAAAGAAAGGCACAGAAAAAAAAGAAATAACACAATGGATGAAAAAAAGAAGAACAGCGACAAAGAAAGTTAAAAAAGAAAGGTAGAAAAAAGGAAAGAAAAAGAAGACAAATTCAACAAGAGATAGAGACAGAGAAACACAAACACAGAATAAAACAAGAAAGAAATAAAAGGAAAAGAAAACAAGAAAAGACAGAAGGAAGACAAAGGATTCACCGATAGACAGACAGGCAAACAGATAGAGAGACAGACACATAGACAGATAGATAGCTAGATAGATAAATAAATAAAGATAAACAAAAATAAAGAAAACAAGAGAAGTATAAGATGATATATGTGACAGCCTTAATGTTTCGTAAATGGACAGACTCATCAGGCGATCGAAAAAAACGGACAAAAAAGAAAAGATATATTGGCAGACGGACAGAAAGCGATACAGACAGACAGACACCAAAACAGATAGACAGAAAGACAAATGGAGATCAATAGAGACAGCTAGATAGATAGACAGCCGAATAGATAGATAGATAGATAGATAGATAGAGAAATAGATAAAAAGAACGAGAGAGAGAGAGAGAGAGAGAGCATGAATAATAAATTGATAACCATACTCTTAATAGATAATAAAGCTTCAATAGATAAGTGATCTTTGATTTACTCGGCCATCACGGTCTCTCTCTCTCTCTCTCTCTCTCTCTCTCTCTTGGAAGTATTATCGTGTTATTGCAATCTGCCTCCTCCTCCTCCTCCTCCTCCTCCTCCTCCTCCTCCTCCTCCTCCTCCTCCTCCTCCTCCTCCTCCTCCCCCGTCATTCATTTCCTTCCTCCCTCCCTCCTCACTTCCTCTTCCATATCCTCTTCTTCCCATTTATCATCTTAATCTTTATCTTTGTCTTTTATTTATCTCTTTATTCTCTCTTCTTCTTCCTCTTCTTCTCTCTCTCTCTCTCTCTCTCTCTCTCTCTCTCTCTCTCTCTCTCTCTCTCTCTCTCTCACTATTTTTCTTTCTTTCTTTCTTCCTCCTCCTCCTCCCCCTCCTTCCGCTCCTTCCTCTTCCCCTCTTGTTCTGTCTCTTGTTCCTCTTGTACCTCTTCCTGTTCTTTTTCCTCCTCCTCCTCCTCTTCCTCTTCTTCCTCCTCCTCCACCTCCTCCTCTTCTTCTTCCTCCCCCTCCTCCTCCACTTGTTATTGTTTTTGTTCTTCCTTTCCTCCTGTCCTTCAATCTCTCGTTTTTGTTGTTGTTGTTTTAAAATTTGTTGTTTTTGTTTTTGTTTTTGTTGTTGTTTTTGTTGTTGTTGTTGTTGTTGTTGTTGTTGTTGATGATGATGATGTTGTTGTTGTTGTTGTTGTTGTTGTATCCTTAATTTTCATTCATGCTTACTATATATTTTCTTTTATTTGCAATCTTTCAAACTTTACCTTTCTATTTTTTGCGGGTCTTCTTCCTCCTCCTCCTCCTCCTCCTCCTCCATTAGTACCTCTTCTTTCTCTTAAATTCTTCTCCCTCTCTCCTCTCTCTCTCTCTCTCTCTCTTCCTTATTATTTCTTTTCTCTCTCTCTCTCTCTCTCTCTCTCTCTCTCTCTCTCTCTCTCTCTCTCTCTCTCTCTCTCTCTCTCAGGTGCACCACAACACATCCGTTCACCTGTAATTCCTCTTCGTTAGCCTCCCTTCACCTGTTCCATTTCTCATCCATTCTCTTTTTACAGCATTTTCTTCCCATTTTTCTTCATTTGTCTTCGCGGACTCAACAACGCATATTTGCTCGCCAAGGTACGCGGAGGACATGGCGTAAAAGGCAGCGAAGAAAAATGGGGAGAGGAAAGTAGATAAGAAATGAAAAGTTGAAAAATGGTTAAGAAGATAAAGATGAGAAAGTAGATAAAAAATAGAAGTTGAGAAAAGGTTAAGAAGATGAAGGGGAGAGGAAAGTAGATAAGAAATGAAAGTTGATAAAGAGGGTTAAGAAGATGAAGGGGAGAGGAAAGTAGATAAGAAATGAAAGTTGATAAAGAGGGTTAAGAAGATGAAGGGGAGAGAAAAGTAGATAAGAAATGAAAGTTGATGAAGAGGGTTAAGAAGAAGAATGGGGGGAAGTAGATGAGGAATGAAAGTGAATGGGTGAAAGGCCGACCAAGGGGAAGGAGAAAAGTAAAAAAAAGGGAGAATATATTTACAAAGAGAAATAGATAGATATAATAAAAAAAAGGGAGAATATATTTACAAAGAGAAATAGATAGATATAAAAATAAATTCATGGGTGCAAAGTTGACTAAAAAGTTGACTAAAACGTTGACTAAAAAGTTGACTAAAAAGTTGACTAGAAAGTTGACAAAAAGTTGACTAAAAAGTTGACTAAAAAGTTGACTAAAAAGTTGACTAAAAAGTTGACTAAAAAGTTGACTAAAAAGTTGATTAAAAAGTTGACTAAAAGTTGACTAAAAAGTTGACTGATAAATTGACTAAAAAGTTGACTAAAAAGTTGCCAAAAAAAAAATGGTTGGTGCAAAGTGGACTAAGAATACAAAATGTAGTGCAGGAATAGGGAAAAGAAAGACAGATATACAAATAAGATAGACAGTGAAGAATTAGACATAAGAAACAGAGACAAAAAGCTTAATATATAAAAATAGTGATAAATATAAAAGAGGAAGAAACTGTGAGGCGTTGGAGAGAAAAGTCAAAAGAAGAACAAAAGAATAGAAAAAATAATGAAGTGTTGGAGAGAAAAGTAAAAAAAAAAAAAAACGAACAAAAGTAGAGGAAATAAAACGAAATATAGAAGGTACAGACACAGAATAGAGATAAGAGATAATAGCAATGAACGAAGGAAACACGGAATAATGAATAAATGAGAGAGATAAGGGAAATGATATGTGGGAAACGTGCAGGGCCTTGAAACACTCAGAAGAAGAAAAAAAAAGTTAAATTGCACCGAAGCCAAGAGCGAAAAGGGAAAGTTTCAAGGTGATGGAAAATGAGTCGGAATGAAGCTAAGTAGTGACCACAACAGAAAAAAAAGGAAACGAGAAAAGAGGAAAGTGAAATAATGGTGAAAATGACGTCGAATTACAAGATGACAAGAAAAGAAAAAAGAAACTAGAAAAAAGGAAAATGGAATGATAGTGAAAATTACGTTGAATCACCAAAAAATAAAGAAGAAAAGAGAAAGAAACAAGAAAAAGGAAAATGGAATAATAGTGGAAATTAAGTTGAATTACAAAAAATAAATAAAGAAAAAAATAGAAAAAAGGAAAACGAAGTAACAGTGAAAATGACGTCGAATTACAAAAAATAATAAAGAAGAAAAGAAAAAGAAAAAAGAAGAAAGGAAAGTGAAATAATAGTGAAAATGTCGTCGAATCACCACAAAAAAAAAGAAGAAAAAGAAGATCCATGAACTGAAACATATAAAAAACAAAAATATATATAACAGTGTGTAATTAGTCTCCGCATCCATACGCCAATCCCCCCTATAAAAGGAAATCACACTAAGAAGAAAAAAAAGGGAGAAAGTAGATGAGAAATAGAAGTTGATGAAGAAAGTTAAGAAGAAGAAAAGATAAAGATGAAACAAAAAAGCCCCATTAAAATTAGCCCTGAACTTCACAAGAAAAGATAGATATATGGAAGAACTATAAAAAGGTAAGGTAAAGTTGGGGGCATACACTGTAGCAGCGCGTGGCCTCGGTGCTCATCTCCGTAACATTGGCCCTTGAGCCTTTGGTGGGAGGGAGCCCATTACCCCGGGATACAGGGCCAGTGTGACATCCGGGTACCATGCACAGTTTACCTTCCCCAGGTTTCCCCAGGTACCCATTCATCGACCAGCCCGAGAGGGAGGATGAACAGTTGGGTGAGCTGCACACCGACTGCCGCGAAATAGAAGCCAGGCACGCTGACCACTGGACCACGGAGGCGTATAAAAAGAAACTAAAATATCAATAAAACACGAGATAAACATTCTCCGCACACGCCACTCCACAGAAAAAGAGAAAAATAACATGAATTTCACAAGATGAAGTAATAAAGAGGGTGAAAATATTCCTCAACTTTAAAATATGAGAGATAAGTGAAGGAACCCTAGAAAAAAGAAAAATATATGCAACAAGGAACACATTTCATACACGCGGTATAAGGAAGGAATTCAATTCAAAGGAAGGAAACAGTATGAACTCCACAAGATGAAGAAATAAAAAGGGTGAAAATATTCTTGAACTTTAAAATATGAGAGATAAGTGGACGAACCCTAGAAAAAAGAAAAATATACACAACAAGGGATACATTTCATACACGCGCCAATTCAAAGGAAGGAAACAGTATGAACTCCACAAGATGAAGAAATAAAAAGGGTGAAAATATTCTTGAACTTTAAAATATGAGAGATAAGTGGACGAACCCTAGAAAAAAGAAAAATATATACAACAAGGAACACATTTCATATACACAGCAATCCAAAGAAGGGAAATAACATGAATTACCCAAGAAGAAGAAGAAGTAAAAGAGAGCATTAAAGATATCCGTGAGTTTTTAAATGGACTACAAAATTGGGGGATTTACACAAAAGTAGATACATAACAACCAGGAAATATTCTCAAAAAATCAAAATCAAAAATAAAAGAAAAATTATATGAACTCCACAAAATGAAGAAATAGAAAGCATAAAAACAGACCCATAACCTCAGAAATAAAATATAAAATGGACGAGCTAGAAGAAAAGAAAATATATAAAAAAGAGTAAATGGTATTCGTTCACGCCAATGAAAGAAAGAAAAACAACACTAAAGATATCTATGACCTCAAAAATAAAGAAATAAGAAGGAAAGATGAAGATGAAGAACTAAGATAAGAGAAACTGAAATATATATAACAAGGAGTAAATCTTATTCGTCCACGCCAAAAAGAAAAATGACACTAATGACATCTATGACCTCAAAAATAAAGAAATAAAAAGGAAAGATGAAGAATAAGAACCAAGATAAGGGAAACAGAAATAAATATGACAAGGAGTAAATAATCTCCGCACACGCCAATAGAGAAAAGGAAAAAAATACGGGAATACCACAAGAAGATGAAGAAATAAAAACAATAAAATGTCCATCAACTTCAAAAATAAGACATAGCAAACTGGAAGAACTACACGTAACTAAAGTATAAACATAACAACAAAAAAAAGAAAAAAGAGAACACTAAAACAATAAGATACAGAAGGAATAAAAAAAAAACTTTAATATAGACCCGTGAACTTAAAAATAAATGATAAAACTGGTTGAAAAATAAATAAATAAATATATATAACAAAGAGTAAATATTAACAGTACAAGTCAATAAAAAAATAAGGAAAATAACAACAACACCACAAAACAAGCAAACAAACAAGTACCTATAAAGTAAAACAAAATAAAGTATGAAAATGAACTAAGTGAAAAAAAAAATCATATATAACAAACCAAAACAACAACACAAATACATATAAGAAGGTCGTGTGCATAGGCCAACCCAGGGAAGGAAAATAACATAACAGAAAAAAAACGACACCAAAAAACACAAAACGACGCTCATATATAACAAACCAAAACAACAACACAAACACATATGAGAAGGTCGTGTGCATAGGCCAACCCAGGGAAGGAAAATAACATAACAGAAAAAAATGACACCAAAAAACACAAAACGACGCTCATATATAACAAACCAAAACAACAACACAAACACATATAAGAAGGTCCTGTGCATAGGCCAACCCAGGGAAGGAAAATAACGTAACAGAAAAAAATGACTCCAGAAAACACAAAACAACGCTCATAACGACGGAAAACACGAACACCAGCAGGAGGAAATTCACCCAAAATGACGCAAGAGGAACACACGCGCAACACTTCACAAGGATGACTCTTCCTGAAGGTGTGTTGCTGCGGTTACCTCCTTCTCTCCCTCCTCCCTCCCTTCCTACCCTTCCTTCACTCCGTCTCCCACTCTCTCCCTCCTTAATCTCTCTTACCTTCATGTTATTCAGTTTTCCCAGTTTTCCCAATTTTCCCTTTTTTTTTAGGTCTTTGTATTAAGTTTCCTACCTCCTTCCCTCCCTTCCTTTCCTTCCTTCCCTCCCTCCTTAATCTCTCTTATGTTACCTTCATGTTATTCCCTTCTCCCATTTTCCTTTTTCTTTCTTCTTCTCTCCCTCTCCTTCCCTTCTTTCCTTCCTTCCCTCCGTCTCCCACTCCCTCCTCCCTTTCTTCCTTCTACGTTTATGTTATTCCCTCCTTCCTTTTCTTTATTATTTTCTCTATTTGTATACATTT
>NC_066538.1:3474925-3492425 GCF_024679095.1 Eriocheir sinensis
TTAACCTAACCTATAATCTAACTTAACCTAACCTATAATCAAACCTAACCTAACCTAACCTAATATCAGAAAGAGGAATAACCAAGAGAAACAGACGAAGAGTAACAGAAATGTGGGAAAAAATCGAACATACACGATATTAATAAACGAAAATCGAAGAAAAAAAAAGTTACCAGAAATTCTAAAACAACAAACGAACAAACAAACAAACAAACCCATACCAGGAAGTTTAATAATAGACGTAAAATGACACAAGTAAACCTCATCAAAACCTTCTTCTGTATAATCATCATCTCCCTCTCTTTAGCTTAATTTGAAGGCAGTCATTTCTCAGCTTCCTTATAATGACCGTTTGCCCTTGTTAGAGAGACTGATTACCTCATTTAGAAGTCTCTCTCTCTCTCTCTCTCTCTCTCTCTCTCTCTCTCTCTCTCTCTCTCTCTCTCTCTCTCTCTCTCTCTCTCTCTCTCTCTCTCTCTCTCTCTCTCTCTCTCTCTCTCTTCTCTCTCCCCCCTCCTCCTCCTCTTTCCTCCTCCTCTCCTCCTCCTCCTCCTTCCCTCCACCTCTTCCTCCTCCTCTCTTCCTCCTCCCTCCTCCCTCTCCTCCTCCCTCCTCCTCCCTCTTCCTCCTCCTCCTCTTCCCTCCTTCCTCCTCCTCTTCTTCCTCCTCCTCCTCCTCCTCCTCCTCTTCCTCCTCCTCCTCCTCCTCCTCCCATCCCCTTCTCATGATCTCTTCTTCTTTATCATCTTTTTGTTTATTTTTCCTCCCTCCTTTATTCTTCCTTCCCCTCTTCGCCTCTTTTATCATGTTTTATTCTCTTATCACATTCCTCCATCTCCCTTCTTTCTCCTCCTTTCTCCTCTATTCCCATTTTCATATTTCTATTGCTTTATCGTCCTTTTCCTTTGTTTCCCTTTTCGTCATATTTTTTCCTCTTATCTGTTCGTATTTTATTCTTTATTATTCCCATGTCTTTTTTTTTTTTATACTTCCGGATGAATGCCTCGTTATCTACCCCACACATCTCTCTCTCTCTCTCTCTCTCTCTCTCTCTCTCTCTCTCTCTCTCTCTCTCTCTCTCTCTCTCTCTCTGGATGGTTGTGAAAATATTTGGCTTTTCTTTCCCTTTTCTTTTTTTTCCTTCCTTTCTTCTTCCTTTTCCTTCCTTCCTTCTTTTCTTCTTCTCTTTATCTTCATTTCATGCTTTCTCTTTTCTTCTCCTTATTCTTCTTTTCGTGCGTAATTCCTCCTTTTCTTCCTTCCTTTTTCTTCCTTACTTCTTCCTCCTTTTCCTTCCTCCCTTCTTTTCTTTTTTCTTCCTTTGTTCTTTTCTCTTTTCTTCTCCTTATTCTTCCTCTCTCTCTCTCTCTCTCTCTCTCTCTCTCTCTCTCTCTCTCTCTCCCTCTCTCTCTCAGTGTTATGCTCCTGATAAACGCTTCCGGTCAACTCTCATCTACCACAAGCAATTCAGAAGAGGCTTTGAACTCAGCGCGAGGGTAAAAAATGGTGTGCTTCCTTCCATGTCTTTAAACCACTACTGCCCTGATGAACCTAAATAACGAAGGAGAAGGGAAGAAGAAAGGAAGAAAAAGGAAAACAGGAAAGGTTACAAAGAAAAAGGAAAGAAAAGCCAACTATCTTAACAACCAGAGAGAGAGAGAGAGAGAGAGAGAGAGAGAGAGAGAGAGAGAGAGAGAGAGAGAGAGTGAGTTATATTTTGCATAGTTACACCTAAGTCATATTTTTTGAAAGCTACGGGCTAATGTAAGGTACCTTCATTATGAGATCTGTAAAGGACACTTGGTATATTCTTCTCTAAACCTGCACTTAACCTAACCTCATCTAAGCCTCCGCCACATCCTTCCCTCACCCTAATCTGCTCTGTCGAACCTAAAATATCAATGGTGGAGATTTAGTTAAGGACATTGACTATACCGTTCCCTAGACCTCAATAAACTAGATAAACTAAACAAAGTATACAGGGGGTTTAGCTATAACATCACTTGCTGAAAATATTAAACAGCATAGTATATATATATAATTTGTTTCCCATTGCTTTGAGATTCCCTTTATAATCCTTTTTTGTCCATATCTATTCCTTCGTTCGATATTCTTGACTTTTAATAAGGGGATATAAGAGGGAGATGAAGAAGGGAAAAAAACGAAAATTGTAGGGGAAATATATAAAAAGGAAAATAATAATAGATGATGGGTTTTAAATACGATACGAAGAAGAGATGAGAAACAAACTATGAAAGGAAGAGTGAAAGAAGGGAAGAGGAGATAAGAGAGGGAGGGAGAAGAGAGGAGGAAAGAGAAAAATATTAAATGAAAAAAGAACCGATGACAGGATTTCAAAAGGGAAAGAAATAAGATAAAAAAATAAAATATGAAAGGAAGAGTGAAATTAGGGAAGAGAAGATAAGTGGGGGAGGGAGAAGAAGAGAGGAATAAGAGAAAAAAAGAAATAAAAGGGAAAATATAAAATGAAAAAAAGTCGAGATTTTAAAAGGAAAAGAAAAAAGATAAAAAATAAAATATGAAAGGAGGAGTGAAACAAGGGAAGGGGAGATAAGTGGGGGAGGAGGAAGAGAGGAAGAGAGGAAGAGAGAAAAAAAGAGGAGAGAGAGGAAGAGGAAGTGGCAAGAGGCGATGACCGGCTCAGTCAAGGTCACGGAGAGAGAGAGAGAGAGAGAGAGAACAACGAGAACAAGTGATGAAAGGTGGAAAACAAGACAAAAAATATAAAAAAAACAACGAAAACAAATTAAAGAGAGAGAGAGAGAGTAATATATCGTAAAATTTTATGGTAGTGTATAAAATGTACAAAAAAAAAGAGTTCGCTCTAATATGACTAATGACTCTCTCTCTCTCTCTCTCTCTCTCTCTCTCTCTCTCTCTCTCTCTCTCTCTCTCTCTCTCTCTCTCTCTCTCTCATAAATCTTTCTCTCTCCTTCCTGTCCTGCTTCCTTTCCTCCCTCCATCTAGTCTCCCTTCCCTTCCTCCCTCCCTACCTCTCCCTCCCCTACCTTCCCTCTTTACAGGTGACACAATTAACCTGAAAAACACCTGGTGACGTCATGACCTTGCGATGTTGACGTCAGACAGATAGACAGAAAAACCAACAGACAGACAGACAGACATGCAAACAGATACACTAACAGACATTAACTAACAGAACCAAACTGACTGACAGATACACAGAGACGGACAAACAGACAAACAAACAGATACACTTACAGACAAAGAAAAGAAAAAAAACAGAGAATGACACATGACAGATGGAGTACTTGACAAAAAACACACAACATAAAGACGCATAAAAACAAACAAACGCTGAGAAAGAAAGACACACACACACACACACACACACACACACACACACACACACACACACACACAACGAGAGAGGACATTAGAAACAAACAGACGTACAGACAAACACTCATAATATAAGAGAAACAAAGACGCTCCTTATAGAAAAAAAATAATACTCTTGAAATTCATATAGGAAAAAAAGAAGAAAAGGGAAAGAGGAATAAAAAAGAAGAGGTTGAGAAGTAAAAGGAAGAAGAGGTGGAGAAAAAGAGGAGGAGAGTAAGAAACAGAAAAGGCAGAAGACTGGAATTAAAAGGAAGGGAGGAATAAGAAGAGAGGAATAATGGAAGAGAAAGAGGAAGAGGAAGAGATGCAACACGGGTCTCTTGATTCCTCGCTAATGAAGGAAGAGAAATGGAGGAGGGAAGAGGAGGAGGAGGGAAGAGGAGGAGGAGGAAAGAGAGGAAGGAGGGAAAAGAAGAAGGAAGTAAGAGAGGAAGGAGGAAGGAGAGGGAGGAGGGAAGAGAGGAAGGAGGGAAGAGAAGAAGGAGGGAAAAGAAGACGGTAAGAGAGGGAGGAGGGAAGAGAAGGAGGAGGGAAGAAAATCAGGAAGGAAGAGAGGGAGGAGGAAAGAGATGGTAGGGGAGAAGAGAAGGAGGGAAGAGAGGGAAGAGGAGGAGGAGGAAAGAGAGGAAGGAAGGAAGAGATGGAGGAAGGAAGAGGGAATGTGGAGAGAGAGAACAAATTAAGATAAATTGTGAAGAATGAATGAGAAAAGAGAAATACGGAAGAGATATGAGAGAAGAAGGGAAGAAATAAAGAAGGCGAGGAAAAGAAGAAGGAGGAGAAGGAGAAAGAGAATGAAGTATATATATTATCACGTTATTTCTCTCATCTATGGAAGACATCTGCAGCATCTTCTTCCCCTCTCCCCCTCCCCCCCTCCCCCCCTTCGAAACACCTGTAGGGTAATTAAGGTGAAAGTGACAGACCAATAGAGACGAGTCAGGTGTGTAACGAGTGTGTGTGTGTGTGTGTGTGTGTGTGTGTGTGTGTGTACCATACTGGCTGTCGATCAGTGACTTTTTTTTTCTCTTTTTCTCTTTTTTTCTTTTTTTTTCTCTCTCAGGTGACAAATCATCATCATCAACAACAACAACAACAACAACACAAAGGACAGGTAGCACACGCACTATGCAATCACGGACGAAAAACAAAACAAAACAAAGAAAAAAACAAAAACCAGGTGTAACTTTCCTCTTCACGCAAAAACAAATTAACAAACAAACAAACAAACTCCAGGTCATATGTAATCCAGGTGAACGAAAGGATCAAATTACAGGTGAGAGTGAACTGAATTACCTGAAAATGAAAGTGAGGGTAAAATTCACAGGTGTTTCTACTGACGGTGATAAAAAAAAATAACGAGGACAAATTAGACGAAAGGCTGAACTTAATGTAACTTGAGAAAAAGGTCAGATTACGAGAAATGGTTGAAAAATAATTAGAATGATCAGAAAATTGTATGTTATTAGTTATAATGGTGGATAGTGTGAGGGGGAGGGGGGAGGTGTGTGTGTGTGTGTGTCTGTGTGTGTGTGTGTGTGTGTGTGTGTGTGTGTGTGTGTGTGTGTAGCCCCCCCATTTTTTTTCAACTCTATCATCCTCTATCTTTTCCCTTCCCATTCTTTTATCATCTATCTCCCTTCTTCTTCCTTCCTTCCTTCCCTCCCTCCCTTTCCTTGCTTTCATAATATCCCTTCCTCTTTTTCCTTCTCTCCGTTTTCTTAACTCTACCATCTCTCCCTCCTCTTCCTTCATTCTCTTTCCTACCCTTCATCATCCTTCTTCTCCTTCCTTACCTCCCTTCCCTCTACAATCTCCATTAAATTCCTCACTTCTTCCCTCATTTTAAATTCTCCCTTCTCCTCCTTCTCCTTCTCTCCCTCTCCTCAAGTTTACCATCTCTCCCTCCTCTTCCTTCCTTCTCTTTCCTTCCCTTCACCATCTTTCTTCTCCTTCCTTATCTCCCTTCCCTCTACAATCTCCATCAAATTCCTCACTTCTTCCCTCCTTTTAAATTCTCCTTTCTCTTCCTCCACTTTCTTTATCTCTCCTTCCTATCATCTAGTTTTCTCTCCCAATGTCTATTTCTTATTTATTCCATTTCTATTCCTTCTTTCTTACACCCCAGTCCCCATTTCTTCCTTTCCTCTCTTTTCATTACAATCACATCTTCTCTTCCCTCCCCTTCCCTTCCCTTCCCTTCCCTTACATCGCTTCCACACCTTTTTCTCTCTCCTCTCTGTCACCTTAAATTATATAGCTCTCAAGGCTCATAATAAACAATACCAAAACAAGTGACAATCTAAGGTATATATCTGCCACTGTCACTCCTACTACTACTACTACTACTACTACTACTACTACTACTTCTACTACTGCACCTGCCTCTCCATACCTGTCACGCTACACACCTGATGCACACCTGACAACCTTGAGGCGAGACAGAGGGAGAGAATTTATTAGTGTGAGATAGTGTGTTTTGGTCAGGCTGTTTGATTTGTGTGTGTGTGTGTATGTGTGTGTGAGAGAGAGAGAGAGAGAGAGAGAGAGAGAGAGAGATGGGGTTGTCTCTCTCTCTCTCTCTCTCTCTCTCTCTCTCTCTCTCTCTCTCTCTCTCTCTCTCTCTGTCACTCGAAGGTTAATTAAGGACAGGTAAGGGACGTGAGGGATCAGGACAGGTGTATGAACTCTCTCTCTCTCTCTCTCTCTCTCTCTCTCTCTCTCTCTCTCTCTCTCTCTCTCTCTCTGGTAAAAGTGAAAAGTCAGGTAAAAGTTCCGTATTCCTTTCAGCCTATTGTGTGTGTGTGTGTGTGTGTGTGTGTGTGTGTGTGTGTGTGTGTATGTGTGTGTAGATAAGGGAGAAAACGAGGGAAAAAGAGCAAACAGAAGCGAGTAAACATTTGAGGGAATAGAAGTAGGTCTCTCTCTCTCTCTCTCTCTCTCTCTCTCTCTCTCTCTCTCTCTCTCTCTCTCTCTCTCTCTCTCTCTCTCTCTCTCTCTCTCTCTCTCTCTCTCTTCAAGCAAACACAGACTTGCCCAAAACAGACAGACACGAGACCAAGAGAGGTGATTTATTTGCGTGTGTGTGTGTGTGTGTGTGTGTGTGTGTGTGTGTGAGAGAGAGAGAGAGAGAGAGAGAGAGATTTACACTGTCTCGTTGGGAATGGAAATAGATAGCAAAATATAAGGACAAGGAGGTTGGTTATTTATGAGGAGGAGGAGGAGGAGGAGGAGGAGGAGGAGGAGGAATGAAGATATAAAGGGACAAAGAGTGCTGAATAAGGACATAGGAAGGTAAGAGAAGAAAAAGGAGGAGGAGGAGGAGGAGGAGGAAGAGGAGGAGGAGAAATAAAGACAGCATAAAATAGAAGGAAAAGAGCAAAAGAGAAGAAGAGGAAGAGAAGGAAGAGGAGGAGGATAAGGAGGAAGGAAGAAGAGAAAACGTGAAAAGATACCAAGAGAAAAAGATCAAAGGGAGAGAAGGAAGGATAAAGAAAGAAAGGAGGAAGAGAAAGAGAAGAAGAAGAGAGAAGGAAGGGAGAAGAAGGATTAAGGAAAAGATGAGGATATATAAAAAGAAAATAAAGGCAATGTGGAAGAAGATGAAAATGGAGGAGGAGGAGGAGGAGGAGGAGGAGGAGGAGAAGGAAGAAGAAGAGAAGATGGAGATGAACGATAATAAGGACAAAAAAATAATTGGATGACTAAAAGAAACGAAAAAAAGAGAAGAAAGGACAAAGAAGTGAAGCAGAAGCAGCAGGAAGAAGAAGAAGAGGAGGAAGAGGAGGAGGAGGAGGAGGAGGAGGAGGAGGAGAAGGAGAAGGAGGAAAATCACGTGGGCAGAATATAAAAAAAATGAAGGAAATAGAATGCAATATGAAAGGACAAAGAGGAGGAGGAGGAGGAGGAGGAAGAGGAGGAGGAGGAGGAGGAGGTGGAGGAGGAGGATGAGAATCTTGGCGTCACATCCGGTTAGGTGAGAATGATTTCGTTGGCACCTTCCTCCTCCTCCTCCTCCTCCTCCTCCTCCTCCTCCTTGTTGATATTCTCCTCCTTCTCCAACTTTATTTTCCTTTCCCTCTTCCTCTTCCTTCTGCTTGTCACTTCTTATTTCTTTTTCTTCTTCTTACTTATCCTCTTCCTCCTCCTCCTCCTCCTCCTCCTCCTCCTCCTCCTCCTCCTTTTATCTTTTTTATTCTTCATGTTATAACTGTCTGTTTTATCACATTTTCTTCACCTTATGTTTATCCTTCTGTCTCCTTCCTCCTCCTCCTCCTCCTCCTCCTCCTCCTCCTCCTCCTAAAACTCTTCCAAGTAACACAATTTTTTCTCGCTTCTCTCCTAAACCACTAACCATCTCTCTCTCTCTCTCTCTCTCTCTCTCTCTCTCTCTCTAATCCGCTATTCTCTCCACAGCTCAACACAATTGGAAACACACACGAAGTAAGAGGAGTTGGAGGAGGAGGAGGAGGAGGAGGAGGAGGAGGAGGAGGAGGAGGTATGTGAGGGGAAGTGAGGACAACAAATATATGTAAAACTGGCAATGTTGACCCAATAATAATAATAAGTAATAATAGACAATAATAATAATAGTAATGATAATAATAGTAATAAGAAAATAATGATAATGAGACAAAGACCTCCAAATGGCAGCTCCTGTAAGCCTAAGCCCACCTATCTCCACCTACCCACCCACCTCCACCTATCACCAGCCATCACCAGCTATCCTCCCCGTCCACACATTCACCTAACCTTACCCTAAGCCTGAGGTAGCGACGCTCACCACACGCCTGCCAAGACTGTCCCACTCACCCGCCACTCAATCAGTAAACCAGTTGTTGCCTTGCTCACGTTCTTACCTTCTTATGTTCCTAAGTAAGTGTTGACGCTACGTTTGTTTAACTGAGCCCCGTTACTACATGTCCTGCCCGGCCGTGCTCCCACCAAAATATTACTAAAACCGCCGATATTTAAAAAGGCTCATCCATTTTTTAGTTTCGATCAGTTTACTTTACCTCACAACAAAAGTTATCATGTACGTGCACGCTGACTTCATCAATCCTTCCTTTGTAGTCAGGGATGGAGTAGTCGTATTCGAATACATTCGATGCCGTATTTGGGTGTTTTCGTATTCGTACTCGAAAAATTATTGATATAAATCAAAGTATTCTCATTCGTATTAGAATACAAGGGAAAAGTACATATTCTGCGCATAATCTGACGAATACTTCAAAATTTATTATAGGAAATAACAGCCGATGTCGCTGACAACTCCAGCCTCCTGGTGGGACCTGTACCCGTCGTGTACAGTACTCATGGGCTCATTGTACTGTGGCATGATTTTAGAACAGTCGCATCAAGGAGGAAATTTTCACTGAAAAGTATTCATGAATACTTTCAACAAGTATTCGTATTTTTATTCGAATTAAATCCATTTCAGTGAACTCGAATTTGTATTCGTATTTTTTAGTTTTGAAGTGTTCGTGTTCGAACACACAACTCTTGCATTCACTCCATCCCTGTTTGTGTAAGACTTTCTGACTAACAAAGTGAGCTCTTTCGCTGTTCATTTGTTCTATAAATCATTACTTACTGACATGTGTTTCAAGATGCTTTAAACATAGCTAACTATAATCCAGGCTCACACTCTCTCTCTCTCTATATATATATATATATATATATCCTAAGAGATAAAAAAAAAATGTAAGGATAATCATTATAATAACAATAATAATAATAATAATAATAATAATAATATAAAAATAAAAATAATAATAATAATGATAATAATAATAATAATAATAATAATAATAATAATAATAATAATAATAATAACAATAATAATAACAATAATAATAATAATAATAATAATAATGTCAAGAAGAAATAAAAAAAATAGAAAAACAACAACAAAAGCAACAAATCATAGTCACACAAAGAATAGGCACGGAGGAAAGCAGGGAGGGAGGGAGGAGGAGGAGGAGGAGGAAGAATAGGAAGGAATGAAGGAAGAAAGGAAGGAAAGGGAGAAATACATCTTTAGGGTTACACTCCATGGCAAAGAATCATATCAGAGAGAGAGAGAGAGAGAGAGAAGCAGGGAGCCTCAATCACAATCTTAATCCATCAATCTATATTAGCCGACCGAGGAAGAGGGAAATGCCAACACACACACACACACACACACACACACACACACACACACACACACACACACACACACCGTCAGTCAATCACCATTATTATTACGGAGGATGAATGCTGACTGACGAGATTGTATTGGTGGTGGTGATGGTGGTGGTGGTGGAGGTGATTGTGGTGGTGATGGTGATGGTGGTGGAGGTGATGGTGGTGGTGGTGATGGTGGAGGTGATTGTGGTGGATGGTTTATGCAAATTAATCTTCTGATCCATTGCTCCTCCTCCTCCACCTCCTCCTCCACCTACTCCTACTACTACCACTACCACTACTACTACTACTACTACTACTACCACCACCACCACCACTACATTGGCATCCATCAGTTTCTGTCCCAAGTACAAGATGGATTCGGTAGAGACAGTATATATTATCCTTCCTCCTCCTCCTCCTCCTCCTCTTCCTCCTCTTCTTCCTCCTCCTCCTCCTCCTCCTCTTGCACATGTGAAGTCAAATCGCTGTCGTCTCTTTTTATTGCTTTTTTTTCTCTTCTTCGTATCGTTTCTGAATTAATGGAGAGAAAATGAATGAGAGAGAGAGAGAGAGAGAGAGAGAGAGAGAGAATACCTTTACTAATTACCGGGAACACCTGAGTTGACGTTCCCCTAACACGCTAATTAACAGGTAAAGACAGGTATTTAAGCATTGTTTTTACCTCTCTCTCTATCTCTCTCTCTCTCTCTCTCTCTCTCTCTCTTACGTCATATTATTTCTTCTTCCCTCTTTTCTCTCCCTCCCTTCCTCCTTCCCTCCTTTCCTTCTTACCTCTCTTACCTTCCTCCTCCTCCTCCTCCTCCTCCTCCTTCTCATTCCCTCCTCACCCTTCCTCTTCCTTCCTCCCTATTAATGTCTCTTTCTCCTCCACTTCTCTTCCCTCACTTCCTCCCTCCCTCTTCCCATATCTCTCCCCTTCCTTCCCTCCCACTCCCCTCCTCTCTCTCTCTTTGTCTTTTTTATCTTTTTCTCTCCCCCATCCTCTCTCTCTCTCTCTCTCTCTCTCTCTCTCTCTTTTTGTCTGGTAAATTTATGTTCACCATGTGCTTGGCCGCGACAGGGAGAGTATCACCCTGCCTCCTCCTCCTCCTCCTCCTCCTCCTCCTCCTCCTCCTCCTCCTCTCTGGTACTCTTCCTCATCTACACCTGCTTCGTCTCACCCCCACTCTGTCTCTTCCTTTCTCTTTTTTTCTTTTTTCTTTTGGTCATCTTTCTCCCTCCTGCTCCTCTTCTTTGTTCTGTATTTCTCTTTTTTTTACTATTTTTTCGTTTTCTTTTCACTGTTTTTCGTCTTTTCTTCTTCTTCTTCTTCTTTTTCTTCTTTATGTCTTCTTTCGCTCTTATCGTTCCACCCTTTTCTTTGATTCTCCCTCCTCCTCCTCCTCCTCCTCCTCCTCCTCCTACCTTCTTCGTTTCTCTTTTTCTTTCTCTCCTTCTTCTCTAATTCTCTATGTTTGACTTCTTATCCTTCCTACTTTCTTTCTTCTTTTCTTTTCCTATTTCTATTTTCGACACGCTTTAATTTCTCTTCTTATTTTCTTATTTTTTGTTCTTATTTTCTTATTTCTATTTTCTTTTCTTATTTCTATTTGCTTTTTGTATTTTCTTATTTCTATTTTCTTTTCTTATTTCTATTTTCTTATTTCTATTTTATTTTCTTACTTCTATTTTCTTATTTCTATTTTATTTTCTTACTTCTATTTTCTTATTTCTATTTTATTTTTTTATTTCTATTTTATTTTCTTATTTCTATTTTATTTTCTTATTTCTATTTTATTTTCTTATTTCTATTTTCTTATTTCTATTTTATTTTCTTATTTCTATTTTCTTATTTCTATTTTCTTTTCTTATTTCTATTTTCGACATTTTTATTATCATTTATTTTTCGACTTTGCTGTCTTTATCATTTTCTCTCCACATTCTTTTTCTGCATATTACTTCTATTCTTCTTTATCATCTTCTCTTCCTCTCCTCCTTCTCTTTCCCCCCTTTCATTTCCTCTCCCTTCCTCTCTCTTTCTCACTCCCTATCTTCTAAGCTTGCCCCCTCCGGTTCCATCCTTCCCCTCTTTCTTCTTTTCCTTTCCCCTTCCTCCCCTCCTCTTCCTTTCCTCTCTCCTTCCTTCCTTCCCCCTCTCTCCTCTTTCCTCTCCCCTTCCTCCCCTGTTCTTCCTCTCTCCTTCCTTCCTTCCCCTCTCTCTTCCTTTCCTCTCTCCTTCCTCCCCTCCTCTTCCTTCTCCCCCTCCCTCCCCCCATTTCTCTCTCCCCTCCTCCTGCTCCCTGCCAAGTTAGAGCATTGCCAACCGGGGAATGAAGGAAGGGGGAGGGGGAAGGGGAGGGAGGAGGTGAGGGGAGGGGGAAGGGGAGGAGGGGGACTTTCCGTGCACTCTCCTCCACTTCCTCATTGACGCGATTGCTTAACTTAAATGCGAACACACACACACACACACACACACACACACATGAATGCACAGGTGTGAGTGTGTATATATAGCCGTGTGTATGCTTGTGTGTGTGTGTGTGTGTGTGTGTGTGTGTGTAACTAAGCAAAACAGGAAAAGAGTAAGGAAGAAAAAATAATGGAAGAGGAAATAGCAGTAAAGAAAATAATAAAAATAGGATAGAAAAGAAAAGAAAACTAGGTTAAGATAAACTGTGTGTGTGTGTGTGTGTGTAGGTTCAATGTACCGTGTTCCATTAGAGAATAAGAGAGAGAGAGAGAGAGAGAGAGAGAGAGAGAGAGAGAGAGAGAGAGAGAGAGAGAGAGAGAGAGAGAGAGAGAGAGAGAGAGAGAGAGAGAGAGAGAGAGAGAGAGAGAGAGAGAGAGAGTTTTGTATGTATGTATGTATGTTTGTATCTCAAATTCAAGTGCGTGCGTTTGTGTGTACTGCTAACCACTTTTTCCCTATGTCTTCTTTTATCTTTCTTTCGTTCTATTTCTTTTCTGCCTTTTTTCCTTATTCCTTTAATTTGGTTTACTTTTCCGTCTTTCTTATTTTCCTTTTATTTTCCTGACTTTTCTTTCTCTATTCTTCTCCTTTTTCTTTATTCTTCAGCTATTTTCTTCCTCCTCCTTCCTTCTTTCCTTTCTCTATTCTTCTCCTTTTTCTTTATTCTTCAGTCGTTTTCCTCCTCTTCCTTCATTCTTTTCCTTTATTTTTCTTCTTCTGTTCTCCCTTTCTTTATTCTTCCTTAACTTTTTCCTTCAAATCTTCTCTTTTTCCTTTCCTCTTCCTCCACTGTTCTTCCCTAATCCTTATTCTATTCCTTTACTCATCTACTTTCCTTCTCCAATCATTCAACTTGTCATCTACTACTGATTTAATTCTCTTCTCCAATCCTTCTCCTTTCCCTCTCTTTTTCTTCCTCCCTTTTTTCTGCATCTTCCTTCCTTCATCTCTTATTCTTTTCCTTTACTCTTCTACTTCCCTTCCTCAGTCATTCATCTTATCCTCTGTTATTGATTTACTTTTCCTCTCCAATCCTTCTCCTTTCCCTCTCTTTCTCTTCCTCCCTTTTATCTGCATCTTCCTTCCTTCATCTCTTTCTCCTATACATTCTTTACGCTCTCTCTCCCATCACCCATTCACACCTGACATCAAAGAGACATACCAATACCTGTCTAAGAGCACACCTGTCCCAATCATTGACACGACAGGTAAAACAACAGGAGGTAAATATCACACTGGGCTCACCTTTATAATTAACCTGGCCAATAAAAGGCTTCAGGTACACACGCGAACAACAATTGCCCGACTCACCTGGATACGGTCAAGCTAATTAACAGACACAGGTGAAAGGGTAATTAACAGGTAGAGGACTTCCCCAGGTGGACCCTCGAGTGATGAGTTTGCGGTCATTGTGATAGGGGAGGGAGAGAGGGGGAGGAGGGGGATGGAAGAGGAGGAGGAAGGGGAAGGAAGAGGAGAAAGGAAAGGGATGGAAGGGGAAGTTGTATTTGTACATGGGAGGGAAGAGGGAAGAGGAAGGGGAAGGAAGAGGAAGAGGAAGGGGAAGGAAGAGGAAGAGAGAGGGAAGGGAGGGAAGGGGAAGTTGTATTTGTGTATGTGAGAGAAGGGAGGAGAGTGTGTGGGGGGGAGGGTGGTAGCAATAAAAGTAGTAGTAGTAGTAGTAGTAGTAGTAGTAGTAGTAGTAGTAGTAGTAGTGGAAGTAGTAGTTTGTTCCTCTTTATTTCTCTCTACGTGACATCTAAAAAAAAATAATTCCGTTAAACTAAGTAAAAAAAAAGTGAAAGAAAGATAAGAGAAAAGAGAAGAAATGAAAAAGAAGAGCAATGAAGAGAAGAAATGAAGAGAAAAAGAAGAAAAACAAAAAGTGAAAGGAAGAGAAGAGAAAAGAAAAGAAAAGAAAGGAAAAAGAAGAGAAAAGAAGAGAAGAAAGGAAAAAGAGAAAGAAGAGAAGGGAGAATAAACGAGAAAAGCAAAAAAAAAGAAAAAAAGAAAAGGAAGAAGAAAAAAGTAAAAGAAAACGAAGGAAAACAACATTAACAAAAGTGATACAGATAATTAGTTAGCTAGTTAGTTAATTAAAAAAAGAGGGCAGGTGAGATCAAAAGGAAGGTATATTTAAGAAAGCTCCTAATATTTAATTAAGTGTATATTTAAGAAAGTGTATATTTAAGTAACATGTTTTACTTAAGAAAGGTGTTGACAGGTGTGTGTTGTAATAAGAAGCTGCAAAGGTGAGTCTTATGTTGACTTACAAAATACTTATACTTTTTTAAATAAGTGTCAAGAGAGAGAGAGAGAGAGAGAGAGAGAGAGAGAGAGAGAGAGAGAGAGAGAGCTTGTATTGCGTAACACTTTATCTTCGTGAGAGGCTGACGCAAGGGGAGGCGAGAGAGGGAGGGAGGGAGAGAGAGAGGGGAGGAAAGGGAGGGAAGAAAAAGGAAGGGGAGAAAAACAGAATAAAAGGGAAGAAAAAAACATAATAAAAGAAGGAAAGGAAAACAGAATAAAGAACTAAAAGAGAACCAAAGAAATGCAAAAGAAAATTAATAAAAAAAAGAGAGGGGAAGAAAAGAGAAAGGGTAAGAAAGAAAAGGAAGAGAGAAAAAGAGATGGAGATGAAGAAGGATGGAGTTAAATAAGAAAAAAACAATAATTACAAAACAAGACTAAAAAAGAATGAAAAAAGGAGAAAAAGAAGAGGGAAGAGAGAAAACGAGGAAAAGGAGGAAAAAGTAGATGGAGGAGAAGGAGACGATGGAGTCAAGAAGTAAATTAGACAACGAAAAAAAATACAAAAAAAAATAAGAAGAACAAAGAGGAGGAAAAAAAGAGGGAAGGAAAAAAAGGAAGAAAGAAGGAGGATAGAAGGAGGACAAAAAGAGGGAAGGAAAAAAGGAGGGAGAGAAAGAGAGGAAAGAGTGATAAAAAGAGAAATGGAGAACAAAAAGAGGAGAGAAAAAAAGGAAAAGGAGGAGGAAATGAGAAGGAAAGGAGGACAAGAAGGTGAAAAGAAAAGAAAGGAAAGAAAGGGAGGAAAAAAGGATAAAAGGAGGGAAGGAAAACAAGAAAGAGAGGAAAAAAAGAAGGAAAGGAAAGGAAAGGAGGAGAAAAGGAGAACAAGAGAAGGGGAGGAAAAAAGAAAGGAAAGAAAGAAAGAAAGGAAAAAAATGATAAACGGAGGAAAAAGAGAACAAGAAAAGGAGAGGAAAAAAAAGAAGGAAAGGAGGACAAAAAGGTGAATAGAAAAGGAAAGAAAGAGAGGAAGAAGGATAGATGGAGGAAAGGAGCACAATAATAGGGGAGGAAAAAAAGGGAAGGAAAGGAAAGGAGGAGGAAAAGAGGAAAAGAGGAAAGGAGGGTCAGGTGATGCCGAAGGTCACCTGAGGGAGGGAAGGTGAAGGACAGGTGACTAATGGAGGTCATGTGTCTCCTCCTCCTCCTCCTCCTCCTCCTCCTCCTCCTCCTCCTCCTCCTCCTCCTCCAATTCTCTCCCTTCCTTCTCTTCGTTTTGTATCTTCTTTTCTTCTTTATATATTCGTCATCCTTATTACCGTCCTCCTCCTCCTCCTCCTCCTCCTCCTCCTCCTTCTTGTTATCTTTTTTTATCTTTGTTTTCTTCTTAATTTCTTCGTCGTCCTATTTCTTATTATCCTTATAGTTTTTATCCTCCTCCTCCTCCTCCTCCTCCTCCTCTTCCTCCTCCTCCTCCTCCTTGTTATTTTTTTACCTTTGTTTTCTCCTTAATTTCTTTGTCGTCCAATTTCTTATTATCCTTATATTTTTATCCTCCTCCTCCTCCTCCTCCTCCTCCTCCTCCTCCTCCTCCTCCTCCTCCTCAAAACCTGTATAAAAGAAAGGAGGCCAAAAAGATTAAAAAAAGTTAGAAAAGAATACAGACACAAAATAAAAAAAAAGGAGAAAAAGATAACAGGTATAAGAAATGAAAAGAATGAGAGAAAAGAAGATTAAGAAAGAAAGAAAAAAAACTGTACAGCAAACGAAAATATATTGGAAAGAAACAGAAAAAAACACAGAATAAGAGATAGAAAAAACATAAAGGATAAAAGATAATACAAAACAATTAGGTAAAGTTCGTAACATAAATAAGAGGACACCAACAAAAAGGAAACAGAAAAAAAAGAAAGAAGGAAATAAGAAAAAAGAGAAAAAGAAAAGTTCACAGCTGGAGCTCACAAACTCCCCCAAAAAAAGAGGAAAATTATTAAAAACAAAAACAGATGAGGAAAAAAACAAGGAAAAGGGGAAAAAGAGAGTAAAGTTCATCTCACAAACTCGTCATCAACATAAATTTGAGTGAAGTTTGAAAAAAAGCATCACACGTTTTTTTCTTTTTTTTAACTATACATTTACTTTAATCTTACTTCTACTTTACTTTACTTTACTTCACTTTACTTTACTTTACTTTTACTTTACTTTCCTTACTTTACTTTTACTTTACTTCTTTTTACTTTTTCACTTTTTATCACTTTTTATTTTTTCATCCGTTTCACACACAAAGTTTAATGGCGAAAGTGCAGAGGTAAAGAGAATATAATTGGCTTTATGGAATCTTGGCGCTGTGTGTGTGTGTGTGTGTGTGTGAGGGGCGTTCATGGTTTCTTGCACTCATTGCTAATTGACACTTCTTATGTACACCGACACACACACACACACACACACACACACACACACACACACACACACACACACACACACACGCACACACACACACACACACACACAGTCGTCCTCTACTGCCAAGTATGACACGAGACACAAACACACACATTCACACACCTTAACCCTGGCACACACACACACACACACACACACACACACACACACACACACACACACAGTCAGACGTACCCTACTGCCAAACCGAGACACCCAAACACACACACACACACACACACACACACACACACACACACACACACACACACACACACACACAGAGAGAGAGAGAGAGAGAGAGAGAGAGAGAGAGAGAGAGAGAGATTATAAGGGGTAATTTTAAGACCATTACGCATTTTTATGATTTGACAAGAATTGGTTAAGTGAGTTTGTCCTTGAAGTCTCTCTCTCTCTCTCTCTCTCTCTCTCTCTCTCTCTCTGTGTAATTTCACGAATCTACAAACCACACACACACACACACACACACACACACACACACACACACACACACACACACACACACACACACACGGATGAGCAGAGACGCTAATTCGATTAAAATATGTTAAAAGAATAATAAAAAATAGAAGAGAAATTAAAAACAAAACGACAGGAAGAAGAAGGAAAACAAGCATAATAAAATACGTAGAGAAAATGAAATAATAAAATAGGCAGGAAGAAGACAAGAGATAAAAGATAATAATAAAAATTGATAACGAAGTAAAGATTTATATAAGTATTCTGAAGCCGAGGAAAAAGAAGAAAAAAAGAAGAAAT
>NC_066538.1:3497425-3514925 GCF_024679095.1 Eriocheir sinensis
TTTCTTCTGTCTTATTCTTCTCTTTCCTTCCTTTCTCTTTCTTTCTTCTGTTTTCTTCCCTTTCCTTCCCTTCTTCCCTCTTCCTTCCCTTTCCTTTCCTTCTCCTCTCCTTTATTCCCTACATTTGTCCTTTATATATTTTCCTCTTCTCTATCTCCTCTCCTCTCCTTTTCTTTTCTCTCCCTCTCCTTTCTTTTCTGTTCCACTTTCCTCCTTTTCTCTATCACTGACCCCTTTCCATCTCCTCCTCTCTCTATTCTATATCCTTTTTTTATTTTCCCTTTCCTTCTTTCTCCTATTTCAAATTTTCTCTCCTCATTAATTTTGTGGAATCCAATCGTTTTAAATTTTCTTTCTCCACCTTTTATAATTTTTTTTATTTCCCTCCCTTTAACTTTTTCATATCTACATCAATCCATTTACTGATTAACTCGGCATTCTCTCTCTCTCTCTCTCTCTCTCTCTCTCTCTCTCTCTCTCTCTCTCTCTCCATATTCCTCCTTTTCAAGCCCTCTTCATCCCTTCCCTAATCCTTGAAATAAATTAAATATATTGATGCCAAACCAATATTGTAATTACTGAAGAGAATGGACGGCTTAGAGAGAGAGAGAGAGAGAGAGAGAGAGAGAGAGAGATGTGTTTGGTAGTGTACTGGGACCAACATCTGCTCCCTCTCCCTCTCTCTCTCTCTCTCTCTCTCTCTCTCTCTCTCTCTCTCTCTCTCGACAGATAATTTTAACTTTCTCTGCCCGTGTCCTCGAACTGTCTAGAAGGAAACTATCGTGTTGAGTTTCCCCAAAATATAATAATAATAATAATAATAATAATAATAATAATAATAATAATAATAATAATAATAATAATAATAATAATAATAACTAAAAACTTGTATATATGCATTTTTGTCTCCTTGATATTCTCTTTTCTCTTCTATTTTCCTCCTTTTCTTCTCCACTTCTTTTCCTCTCCTTGTTTCTTCTCTACCCTTCTTTTTCCTCTTTTCCTTCTTTCCTTTTCCTTCTTTCCCTCTCCCTTGATTCTTCTCTACCCTTCTCTTTTATCTTCTACTTTCCTCTTTTTTAACCTTCTTTTCCTTTCCCTTCATTCCTTTCTCTTGCTTCTCTTTCCTCTTCTACTTTTCCTCCTTTTCTTTTCCCTTCTTTTCCCCTCTTCCTTAATTCTTCTCTCTCGCTTCTCTTTCCTCTTCTATTTTTCCTAACTCTCTTTTTCCTTTTCAAACTTTCTCCACCCTACATTCCATTCTATTTCTGTCTATCTTTCCCTTTCTTTTTATATATGGATGAGAGATAATGAGATAATGAGAGAGAGAATGAGAGATAATGAGAGAGAGTGAGAGAGTGAGAGAGAATTTAGCTTCCACACACATTCAACACTCATTAATAACACTATCTCCACAAACAAACAAAGAAACAAACACAAACCAAACAGTAAAACAAAAAAAAAAACATAATAAAACAAACACACATACATCATTCATATTTATACAACCCCAAACAACAACAACAACAACAACAACAGCACTACCAACACCTAGACACTCTCACTTTCACCGCTCGCACAAAACACCTGCCCACTAATTAATACAAAGCTCACCTGGGCCGTCAATCACAGTGCTTATGGTCACAGATTTTGGACAGGTGAGGGGGGATGAGGTGAGCTTTATGAGGCTCGTAAATATAAGCGGCTGTTAATCGTAGTGGGGGGAGAGGGAGGGGAAGGGAGAGGGAAGGGTAGGGAAAGAAGGATATAGGATTGGATGTGAAAAAGTGGAAGAGGTGAAAGGATAGAAAACTTAGGATGGGATGGAAAGAGAGATGGGAAGGAACAAAGGAAAGGGAAAGGAGGGGAATTGAAGGGAGTGGAAGGGGATCTGAGGGGAAGATACTGGGGGTGGAGTGAAGGGAAAGAGTGAAAGTAGGGATAGTATATGAAACATTTGGATACGGAAGGGGGATGGGAAAGGAAGGGAAGGGGAGAAGGGTTAAGGGTTGGGGAAGGAAGGGGGAGGAACGAGAAGGAAAGGAAGGAGAAGGAAGAATAAAGGCGGGGGGGGGGGGGGGGGAGAAGGAAAGGGAGAGTGAAGGGGAAAAGGATAAGGCAGAGAAGGGAAAGGAAGGGAATGGAAGAGAAGGGAAGGGAAAAGAAGGGGTATATAAGGATGGCTAGAGAAGGGAAAGGGTAGTGAAAGAGTGAAAAGAAGGGAAACACAGGAGAGAGGAAAGGGATGGGAGGCAGGGGAGGGGAGGGAAAGGAAGGAAGGGGAGAATAAGTGTAGAGAGAGAAGGAAAGGGTAATGGAAGAGAAGGAAAAGGATAGGAAACATTTAAAGAAGGAGGGAAATGAGGGGAAGGAAGGGAAGAGAGAGAGAGAGAGAGAGAGGAGTATAGGGGTAGATTTTGAAGGGAAAGAGGAGATAAGGAAACAGAGGGAAATGGGAGAGACGGAGGTGGAGAGGGGAGAGAAAAGACGCAAAGGAGTGTAAAGGGGAGATAAGAAAAGGAGACAAGTGGAGAGAGGGAGGGAGACAAAAGAGGGAGAGAGAGAGAGGGAGAGAAGGGGGGGTGGAGAAGGAATATAAAAGTGAAGGGGGGAATTGAGGAAACAGGAAGGAGGGAGGAAAGAGTGACAGGAGGAGGAGGAAAGAAAGAGAGGAAGAGGAGGAGGAGGAGGAGGAAGAGGAGGAAGAGGAGGAGGAGGAGGAGGAGGAGGGGAGGAGGGAGGAAAAAGTGAGGGGAGAAAAGAATAGAGTTTTGATATGAATCTTGTAACCACCTGAGGCAGTTGAGAGAGAGAGAGAGAGAGAGAGAGAGAGAGAGAGAGAGAGAGAGAGAGAGAGAGAGAGAGAGAGAGAGAGAGAGAGAGAGAGAGAGAGAGAGAGAGAGAGAGAGAGAGAGAGAGAGAGAGAGAGAGAGAGAGAGAGAGAAAGGGGGGATGTACCTCAACTCCCCTTAATACTCAGTTTCCTCCCCTTTTTCATCTCCTCCCCATCTTCCAAGTGTATTTTTGTCTCCCCACCTTATTTTTCCCCCTCCCCCCTTTCCCCTCCCTTTCCCCCTCCTCCCTCTGATAAAAATAATAATGTCGTTTAATATTTTCTAACTCCCTTTGTTGTTAAAATGATACTGATCAAAAGTCTATATATCTTTAATCTCCCCACTGTTTTCCTTTCTACCCTCCCCCTCCTTCTTTTTCTCTTCATTTCATCTTTCTATTTTGCTTCCTCATTTCTCTTCATTCGTATATATTTGCAAGATCAAAAGCCAATATTCCTTAAATCTCCCTTTTTTTTCTTTTTTCAACGTCCAATCTCTTATTTCTTTCTTCTTTTCATCTTCTTTCTTTTTCTTCAGTTTTATGTAGTCTCCCTTCAACCCCCCTTCCTCTTCATAAGCTCTTCATCCTCTCCTCCCTTTCTTCTTTCTTCTTTTCACCGTCCCCTATCTTCTTTTTCTTCTTTTCACTTCATCTTTTTCATTTTTCCGTTTTCTCACCTCCCATCTTCATTTTTGTATAGTCCCCCTTCAACATTCTTTCCTCTTCATAAGCTCTTCGTCCTCTTTTCCCTTCTCTCTCTCTTTCTTTCCCTCCTTCCTTTTTCTTCTCTGTGTTTCCTCACTTCCCATCTTCATTTTACTTACCCCTTTTTAACCCTTTCCCCATTATCTGCTCTGTGTTTCTATCGAAGGGTTAGAATCGTGTAGAGTACTGGGTTTCATTTCAAGAGGAGCTGAAGTCATCCACGAGTATAGAATTTGGCATTAGTTAGACCCCACTTAGAGTATGCGGTGCAGTGTTGACCTTATTATGGAATCTCTCTCTGTTTATATGTCTGTCTGTCTGTTTCTTCCCTTACCTTGTCTTTTCCTCCTGTTATATCCTTGTTTTCACGGCTGTTTAGTTATATATTAGTGTTTTGAAGTGAAATTTAATAACACAACATTTAGCTCTCTCCCTCCTCTTCTCTCCTCTCTCCTTTTCTCTCTTCCTCTCTCTACTTGCCTCCAACTCTTCCTCCCTCCTTTTCACTCTTCTTACCTCCCCTTACCCCACCCTCTCTCTTGCCTTCTCTCCCCTCTCTCTCCCTCTCTCTTTTTCCCACTCTTTTCTTCTATTTTTCTTACCTTTCTTCCTCTCCTCCTCTTTGTACCACTGTTCTGTAGTAAGATATTAACCTCTCTCTCTCTCTCTCTCTCTCTCTCTCTCTCTCTCTCTCGTTGATTGATAAAGGGAGGGGAGAGAGAAAAAGACAGAGAAACGTAATGATAAAAAGAGAAACAGGAAGAAAAGAAGAATAAAAATGAAGAAGAAACAAAAAAGGGAAAGAGAGAGAAAGGATACAACCACTTCCCTCCTCCTCCTCTTCCTCTTCCTCCTCCTCCTCCTCCTCCTCCTCCTCCTCTTCCCTCCTTCTTCCCTCGCTCCCTCGGAATAACAAACTTGAACAATCACACAGAGTTGAGTTACGGAAAAAATAAGAAAGGGAAAAAAATCGTTAGGGCAACAAGAAGATGCAAAACTTTCCGCCCCCCGAGAGAGTTGCTGCCGCGGGGAACAGAAAGAATGAAGTGAAGAGAAAGAAAGAAAAGAATGGAAACGCTGATCACTTCTCGATTCTCTTCTTCTCTTCCCTCTCTTCGATCTCTTATTCTTTTTGTTACCTGCCCGAGTTTTACCAGGTGAAGAGGAGACATGGAAGCACAGAAGAACAGGCACCAGATAGTAAAAGGAAACATGGAAAGACAGAAAAACAGGCACCAGATAGAATGGAAATGCTGATCACTTCTCGATTCTCTTCTTCTTTCCTTTCTCTCTTCGATCTCTTATTCTTTTTGTTACCTGCTCGAGTTTTACCAGGTGAAGAGGAGACATGGAAGCACAGAAAAACAGGCACCAGATAGAATGGAAACGCTGATCTCTTCTCGATTCTCTTCTTCTCTTCTCCTCTCTCTTCGATCTCTTATTCTTTTTGTTACCTGCTCGAGTTTTACCAGGTGAATAGGAGACATGGAAGCACAGAAGAACAGGCACCAGATAGTATGATGGTGTACGTATTATCTAGCAAGAAGAAACATGGAAGCAGGGAAGAACAGGCACCAGATAGTATGTTGGCGTTATCTAGTAAGAGGAAACATGGAAGCAGGGAAAAACAGGCACCAGATAGTTCGGTGACGTTTTCTAGTAAGAGGAAACATGGAAGCACAGAAGAACAGGCACCAGAGAGTATGTTGGCGTTATCCAGTAAGAGAGAACATGGAAGCACAGAAGAACAGGCACCAGATAGTATGTTGGCGTTATCCAGTAAGAGAGAACATGGAAACAGAGAAAAACAGGCACCAGTTAATATGATGGCGTATTATCTAGCAAGAGGAAACATGGAAACACAGAACAGGCACCAGATAGGAAGTTTGCGTTATCTATTAAGAGGAAACATGGAAACAGGGAAAGGAGGCACCAGATAACATGCTGGCGTATCATCTAGGGAAAGAGGAAACATGAAAACAAATACAGACAGGCGCCAGATAACGCAGGGGAAACATGAAAGCAGAGAAGCACAGGCACCAGATAACGTGGGCACAGTATCAAGACTCAAAGGAAACATGAAAACAAATACAGACAGGCGCCAGATAACGCAGGGGAAACATGAAAGCAGAGAAAGATAGGCACCAGATAACGTGGGCACAGTATCAAGACTCAAAGGAAACATGAAAACAAATACAGATAGGCGCCAGATAACGTGGGCACAGTATCAAGACTCAAAGGAAACATGAAAACAAATACAGATAGGCGCCAGATAACGTGGGCACAGTATCAAGACTCAAAGGAAACATGAAAACAAATACAGATAGGCGCCAGATAACGCAGGGGAAACATGGAAGCAGAGAAAGATAGGCACCAGATAACGTGGGCACAGTATCAAGACTCAAAGGAAACATGAAAACAAATACAGACAGGCGCCAGATAACGCAGGGGAAACATGAAAGCAGAGAAGAACAGGCACCAGATAACGTGGGTACAGTACCAAGACTCAGGGGAAACATGAAAACAAATACAGACAGGCGCCAGATAACGCAGGGGAAACATGGAAGCAGAGAAGAACAGGCACAAGATAACGTGGGTACAGTACCAAGACTCAAAGGAAACATGAAAACAAATACAGATAGGCGCCAGATAACGCAGGGGAAACATGAAAGCAGAGAAGCACAGGCACCAGATAACGTGGGCACAGTATCAAGACTCAAAGGAAACATGAAAACAAATACAGACAGGCGCCAGATAACGCAGGGGAAACATGAAAGCAGAGAAAGATAGGCACCAGATAACGTGGGCACAGTATCAAGACTCAGAGGGAACATGAAAACAGGGAAGAGTAGGCAATAGAAAAGACCTTGATATGATAACAAGGCTGCCTATCGAGGAGGAAACATAGAAACAGAGAAGGACAGGCACCAGATAACATAGGCATATAATCAAAGGTAAGAGGAAACATGAAAATACATAAGAAAAAGCCTCAAACTCTTATAAGACTACCGCTACGGAGATGAGCACCGAGACCACGCGCACCTATACCGTATGCTCTCTTTACAGAAAAAAATCATATATATTACCTTATGCACTTCACCTGTTCATTTCCTACCTGTGTCTCATTGTCTTTTATATTACTTAAAGCTTCGACCTCTCACACGTTAGGTTAATAATAATAATAATAATAATAATAATAATAATAATAATAATAATAATAATAGTAATAATAATAATAATAATAAGAAGAAGAAGAAGAAGAAGACGAAGAAGAAGAAGAAGAAAAGAAGAAAAAAAAAAGAAGAAAAAGAAGAAGAAAAAAAAAGAAGAAAAGAAAAAAGAAGTGAAGAAAATCGATAAGTAGACGATAATGATGAAGAAAATAGAAGAAAAAAAAATAAGACAAGGTTAGGTCGAGGCAATATAAGCAGAAGAAAATGGATAAGAATATGAAAATGATAAAAAAAATAACAAAAAAAAAGGAAATAAATAAGACATGGTTAGGTCAAGGAGCCAACACAACACCATGCCCTTCACCTGCCTGTTTACCTGCGTTTTCTCACCTGGCTTTGATCTCATTATCCACCGGCCAGGCTCACTACGCATTCAATTAACACGTCGGTTCCTGGCTCGGCGGGGAATAAACAAAATAATTAGGCTTTGTAGAGGGATTATTTCTGAAGCCTTATTTGGGTATATTCCTATTGTTTTTTTATGATTCTCTGATTTTTATTATTTCATTTATTGATTTTTTTTAACTTTATTTTTTGGGACTTATTTGATGTTTTTTTTTTTTCCCTCTTCGTGTTCTTTTTTGTTTTGTTTTTCTCCTCCTCTTCTTCCTCCTTCTTCTCCTCCTATAATTAATACATCGTCCTGTTATCCTCTTCTTCCTTCTCCTCCTCCTCCTCCTCTTCCTCTGCCCTTTGATCAGACAGTTAGTGTAGCTTGTCACAAACAGCCTCGTAAGGACCATCAAGTTTGCTGTTGTTTGTTCTTCCATTGTGTTTCTTTGTGTTTTCCTCCTCTTCCTCCTCCTCCTCCTCCTTTTCCTCCTCCGGTTACGAATATAATGACTGGGTGTAAGAGAGACAAGGGGAAAAGTGTAAAATGATGATGGTGACGATGATAGAGAATAATAATAATAATAATAATAATAATAATAATAATAATAATAATAATAATAATAATAATAATAATAATATTAATATGAAAAAGAAGAAGAAGAAGAAGAAGAAAAAAAAAAGAAGAAATCGAAGAAGTAGAAGATGGAAAAGTAGATGATAACGATGAAGAAAATAATAGAAAAAAAGGAAAAAAATAAAAATAAAAGACATGGTTAGGTCAAGAAGGCAATATAATATCAGGAGGAGGAGGAGGAGGAGGAGGAGGAGGAGGAGGAGGAGGAGGAGGAGGAGGAGGAGGAGGAGGAGGAGGAGGAGGAAGGGAGAGAGAGAGAGAGAGAGAGAGAGAGAGAGAGAGAGAGAGAGAGAGAGAGAGAGAGAGAGAGAGAGAGAGAGAGAGAGAGAGAGAGAGAGAGAGAGAGAGAGAGAGAGAGAGACGAGAGAGAGAGAGAGAGAGAGAGAGAGAGAGAGAGAGAGAGAGAGAGAGAGAGAGAGAGAGAGAGAGAGAGAGAGAGAGAGAGAGAGAGAGAGAGAGAGAGAGAGAGAGAGAGAGAGAGAGAGAGAGAGAGAGAGAGAGAGAGAGAGAGGACAAAGTGACGGCGGGGGACCTTGTTATCCCTCACTTGCAGGAGACGGAAGAAAAAAAAAGGGAAGAGGGAAAAAAAGTAAAATAAAAAAACATAAGAAAAAAACTAAACTGGAATCACCTTGAGTTTAATGACCCATAAAAAAACAGGTAATGACGTCACACACACACACACACACACACACACACACACACACACACACACACAGGTATACACAGGTGCTTATAATTAATTGAAAAAAAATCGACTTGCCTTACCTTACCTTTCCTCTGAAGAAGTGAGGAAAGGGAGGGACGAAGGGAGGGAGAGCAGGTGTCTTCCTCCCTTCCTTTATCCAATTAAACACCTGTGGGAAGAAGAAAAAACGTCACCTGTAAAATAAAAGGGAGAAAAGGTGAAGGAGAAAAGGACGAAAGGGGAAGGAAAGGAATTATGTGGAAAAGAAAAGCTGCAATTTTATAAAGAAGAAAACGGAGAGAAATATGAAAAAGAGGTGAAATACGTGTAGAAAAGAGATTATCAGAAAAAAAAAGAGTTGAATGCGTTAAAGTAAAAAGATGAACGAGGAGAGTCAGGTAAATAAGAGGAAAGAAATGGAAGGTGAAGTATGTGTGGAAAAGAGAAAATCAGAAAAAAAGTAGAAGATTGATAAGTAGAGGATAATGATGAAGAAAATGATATAAAATAGGAAAAGAAATAGGTTAGGTCATGGCGGCAATATAATAACAAAAAGAGGAGGAGGAGGAGGAGGAGGAGGAGGAGGAGGAGGAGGAGGAGTTAAAGTAAAAAGATGAACTAGGGAAGTCAGAGGAAAAAGAGGAAAGAAAAGGGATTATTAAAGAGAGATGGTAATATTTTCAAACGGGGGAAATTATTTATGAAAAGGAAAGAGGAAAAGTTAGTGTAAAAGAGGACGTGATGTTGAGGAAAAGAGAGAGAAAAGGAATAGAGGAGGAAGAATGAAGGAGGGAGGTAGGGAGGTAAGGAGAGTATGGGGAGGAACAGAGGAGAAACATGGAAACATGGACTAGCAGGCAGCAGAAAGCCTGTTGGCTCATTACTAGGGGAAGAGAAGGAAAGGAGGAGGTAGCGGGGATGGAAAAGGAAAAGGGAAAAAAAATAATTATAGGTGTACAGAAAACGGATACAACACGGAAGAAAAAACAAAACAAGAAAACGAAAGACAAGAAACAAGAGACATTCAACAAAGCAAAACAAAACAATTCAAAACAACAAATTCAAAACAAAAAAAAAAAAAAAGTTGAATAAAAAAAATATCCACGAAAAACAAACATAAAAAAACTAAAACTCAGATAACAACAACAACAACAACAGCAAGCAGGTGAGAGCATCAACAGGTAAGGCAAACAATTAAGACTACTCTGATGTGTTTGCAAGGTGAGGGGAGTGAAAAATACAAGAACCAGGGAGGCTAATGAAAGGAGGAGGAGGAGGAGGAGAGGGAGAGGAGGAGGGAAAAAAGTAACAAAGAGATAAAAAGTGGAGAGGAGAGAACGGAGACGGAAGGAAGAAAGACGAAAGAGAGAATAGGAGAAGAGGAGAGGAAGAGAAAGAGGAAGAAAGAGAGAGGCAGAGGGACGAAGGAAGATAATTCAGAAGAGAGGAAAGAGGGAGAGAAGAAAGGAAGAGATAGGAAAGGAAGAAGGAAAGAAGGGAGATGGAGGGAAGCAAGGAAGAGAGGAAAGTGGGATAGGAGGAGAGGAGAGGAAGAGAATGGAGAGGAAAGAGAGAGGGAGGGAGAAGAAGGAAGATAATTCGGAAGACTGGAAAGAAAGAGAGAAGAAAGGAAGTAATTGTAAAGAAAAAAATAAAGAAGGGAGATGGAGGGAAGCAGACAGGAAGAGAGGAAAGGAGAATAGGAAGATAGAAGATGACGAAAGGAGAAAGATGAGGTAAAGGAGCAACATGGAAGAAGATGAGAGGAGAAGGAAGATGAGAGGAGAAGGAATACGAGAAAGAGAAAAAAATGAAGCTCAGGAAATGAAAGAGAGATGAGAAAGATAGAGACAGAGAGAGAAACAGCGAGACAGAAACGGGGAGAGACAGAGACAGAGACAGAGAGAGAAAGAGAGAAAAAGAGAGAGAGAGCAAGTGGGTGTTAATGAGATGAAACAGGAAGAAGGCGAGAGCTAATGAGGAACAGGTAAAAGAGGAGCTCAGGTGACGCAAACAAATCTCTTCCCAGGTGAGAGAGAGAGAGAGAGAGAGAGAGAGAGAGAGAGAGAGAGAGAGAGAGAGAGAGAGAGAGAGAGAGAGAGAGAGAGAGAGAGAGAGAGAGAGAGAGAGAGAGAGAGAGAGAGAGAGAATATGAGGTCAGCGTGTGTACTTTACCTTCCCAAACACACACACACACACACACACACACACACACACACACTCACACACACACTCACACACACACACACACACACACACACACACACACACACACACCTGTCTCGTCCATCGTACACAAGAGGTAATTTCAATCTCGTTATGCCGTAAAATTGCAGGTGATGGCAGGTGTGAGTCAGGTGTGAGGCGGCGGGCGAGGGGAAATAATAACAACAATAATAACAAAATAAAAACACTCGTAGATAAATAGGAAATAATAACAATAACAGCAGAAAAGATAAAAATAACAAAAATAACAATAATCACAAGTAAATAGGAAATAATAATGACAAAAACAAGAAAAATAAAAAAATAATCATAGGTGAATAGAAAATAATAGTAACAATAATAACAACGAAAATAATATAAATAAAGAAGAAATAAAAATAACAATACCCCAAATACAAATGATCACATATATAAAATTAGTGATGATAATAATAATAATAAACTAAAACTAAGTGAAAACAATAAAAATAATCAGGACATGTAAAACTTTAATAAGGAAAACACTGAAAAAAATAAATAAAATAATGAAAAACGAAAAACAAAACTTCGGCCAGGAAAAAAAACGAAAATAAACAACATTAATAACATGAATAATACAAATGAATGAGAAGAAGAAAAAGAAGCAATAATCAGTAAATAGCAAAAGAAGGAGACAGACCGTAAATAATGATAAAGAAAAGAAAAAAAAACTGATGATTAAGAAAATGAAAAGAGGCGTACAAGAAAATAATAAAAGAGAGAAAGAAAATAACAATAAAAATAACCAGGAAAAGGAAAAAAAGAATAGAAGAAAACAAGAGAGAGAGAGAGAGAGAGAGAGAGAGAGAGAGAGAGAGAGAGAGAGAGAGAGAGAGAGAGAGAGAGAGAGAGAGAGAGAGAGAGAGAGAGAGAGAGAGAGAGAGAGAGAGAGAGAGAGAGAGAGAATGAATGACACATGGCTTACAGGATGAAACAGAGCCCAAGAGAGGAAGAGGGGAGAGGAGGGGGGGGAGGGAGGGGAGGGGAGGGGAGGAGGGGGGAGAAGGGGAGGGGAAGGGAGGGAAGAAGGGAGGGATGGAAGGTCTGTGAAGGGAAAGGAGAGAGAGAGAGAGAGAGAGAGAGAGAGAGAGAGAGAGAGAGAGAGAGAGAGAGAGAGAGAGAGAGAGAGAGAGAGAGAGAGAGAGAGAGAGAGAGAGAGAGAGAGAGAGAGAGAGAGACGGATGGGAGTTCTTTTTCAACAGTGTAATACTTCAAGTTTTTATGTACGCAAAGAATTTATAGTCTGTTAGAAGACTTGTAGTAGTAGTAGTAGTAGTAGTAGTAGTAGTAGTTGTAGTAGTAGTAGTAGTAGTAGTAGGAAAGGTAGAAGTAGTAGTATTAATAGTATTAGTGTTGGAAGAATGAAGAAAACAAAACTCAAATGAAAAGGAAAAGGAAACAAAAGAAGAAAAAAAAACAATATTGAGAGAATAAGAAGAAAAGGAGGAAGGAAAAAAGATAAAGAAGAAAACAACAAACACCGGGAAAAAAAAAGATTCACTTATAAAAAATCAACCACACCAAAAAAATATTATAAAAAATACAGAAGAAAACTTAAATATTCTAGAAAAAACCAGCATCATCAAATATAAAAAGGTAGATGGATAATAATGAGATGAAGATGGGGGGAAAGGTAGATGAAGGGAGGGGAGCGAGGAAGTGATGCTGTATAGATGAGATGAGATGAGAGGGGGAGAGGGAGGGAAAGAGGGGAGGAAGAGAGGGAGAGAAAGGGGGAGGGAAGGGAAGGGAAGGAAGGTTGTAAAAATGATGATATGGAGGGAAATAAGGTAATAAAAGTAGATGGAAGGAGGGAGGCAGGTTGCAGATAAGAAGGAGGAGGAGGAGGAGGAGGAGGAGGAGGAGGGAGGTAATGATGCGGGAGGAGGAAGAGGGAATTTGAGTCTAGGGAGGAATGAAGGAAACAGGAATGAAGGAGAGGAGAGAGATAAGGAATAGAAGGAGAGGAATAGAAGAGGAAGAATGAAGGAGGGAGGGAGGTAGGGAGATAAGGAGAGTATAGGGAGGAATAGTGGAGGAATGAGAGAAGTTTGGAGGAAAGGAGGAGATAGGGGGGATGGAGTATAGATAAGAGAGAGAGAGAGAGAGAGAGAGAGAGAGAGAGAGAGAGAGAGAGAGAGAGAGAGAGAGAGAGAGAGAGAGAGAGAGAGAGAGAGAGAGAGAGAGAGAGAGAGAGAGAGAGAGAGAGAGAGAGAGTGTACATCGTGTGTGTTTACTGATGATTGGGGGGAGAAAGAAGGAAGAGGAGGGAAGGAATAAGGAAGGAGGGAGAGAAAAAGGGAGGAAGGGAGGAAGGGAGGAATTTATATAAATAGGATTAGTCATAAATGAGAGAGAGAGAGAGAGAGAGAGAGAGAGAGAGAGAGAGAGAGAGAGAGAGAGAGAGAGAGAGAGAGAGAGAGAGAGAGAGAGAGAGAGAGAGAGAGAGAGAGAGAGAGAGAGAGAGAGAGAGAGAGAGAGAGAGAGAGAGAGAGAGAGAGAGAGAGAAATACTAAAACCAAAAAGAAAAAAAAATACATCATCGTTATTTTTAGCAGTATAGCCAAACAAAACAACCACAAAACATCTAATTGCCGGGTCCAAACACACACACACACACACACACACACACACACATTGACCCGCCGTGTGACCTGACCCTTAAAAGACCCGGTGGAATGTGTCGAATTTAAAACCAAGACTCTTAATTAAACCCCAAAGCCAGGTAAGGTAAACAACATAGGTGAGGAGAGAGAGAGAGAGAGAGAGAGAGAGAGAGAGAGAGAGAGAGAGAGAGAGAGAGAGAGAGAGAGAGAGAGAGAGAGAGAGAGAGAGAGAGAGAGAGAGAGAGAGAGAGAGAGAGAGAGAGAGAGAGAGAGAGAGAGAGAGAGAGAGAGAGAGAGAGAGAGAGAGAATGGAAAATTTATAGCCCATTCTTATTTAAACGACCTCTACGTGTGATTTAAAGGGCTTAAGGAGGGTATTTAAACCGCTATAAACATTAACTCTTCCTAATAAAAACAAAACAAAAATATGACCTTAACTTTACCTTTACTTACTTTGCATGATTATATTTCTTTCTTGCTTTCCTCACTCGTTTATTAAGACTCTATCCACGAATCTTTTAAAGTTTGATATAGTGAATGCAATATTATAAGATGCTAAAAATGCATAGTGTAAACAGCCCTCAGTGCACGGGAGACCAGTGCATGTTTTCTGCTTTATCTTACCGAATACAATTTTTATTCATTTATTTTGGGTCTTATCATACAAACAGACCAACAGAGAACACGACAGCAACGCCATCTTCGGTAAGTAAGAGTTTTGGCTTCCCTATATCAACCCTACACAGGAGAATCGAGTCCTATATAAGTGAACGGAGTCTTACGTGCGTTGGGTAGGTGCCACACGCCGCCAGAAACCCCATAAACCTAAACACTTTAAAACTACTATACAAAATTCACTTGAGTGGGTTTTATAAGCATAGATAACACTTTCACGGTTCAGTAACACACAGCAGGACATCATGGGTGGTGTGTGCCATATTGCTTCACGAGGGATAGTTTCGTGGTGTGAAGTTAAAGCTTCTCCCGTTTCTTTAAGTTTCAGATGCTCCAAAACGTTTCAGTGGATTCTAAAACCTTTGTGAACCTTATATTGAACTGTTGGTGATGTATGACTATATATATGAGAGAGAGAGAGAGAGAGAGAGAGAGAGAGAGAGAGAGAGAGAGAGAGAGAGAGAGAGAGAGAGAGAGAGAGAGAGAGAGAGAGAGAGAGAGAGAGAGAGAGAGAGAGAGAGAGAGAGAGCAAGCAGGGGAGAGGGGGTGTCCTACATCGCATTTTAGGATATTTTAAGACTGACACCGAGGAAAAATTAAAGTTTGCTAGAGAAATTACACGTTTTAAGGCAAAGGTCGTTGTGCGTGGATGGAGACACACACACACACACACACACACACACACACACACACACACACACACACACATGGGAACACAGAGAAAAATCTTTTTAGATCAAAGGTTGTCGTGAATAAATGAGAGAGAGAGAGAGAGAGAGAGAGAGAGAGAGAGAGAGAGAGAGAGAGAGAGAGGGAGAGAAACAGGTAAATATGAAAGAAAAAAAATGAAATAAATCCTTCTAAACGGAATATGCAATAGTCAAAAGAAAAGGGAAGAGAAGAATGAATGAATGATTGAATGAATTAAAAAGAAACATAAAAGAAAACAGATGACAAAATAGGAACAAAAGGAACGAGGAATAAAGAGAATAAAGAGAAGAAATAAAGCAGAATGGAAGAAAGCAAATGAAAATACCCAGAAAATAAAAAAAAGAAAGGAGGAAGAGAAGGAAATATATCAATAGAGAGAAAATACGAAAAAAGAGAAAACGAAAAAAAGAATGAACGAATAAAAATAAAAAGAGAAGCAGAGGCAAAGATAAGAACCAAACACACACACACACACACACACACACACACACACACACACACACACACACACACACACACACACACACACACACACACACACACACATACACCAGTCTCGAAAAACATAAAACAACATCAAAAAACAAATATTAAAGCAGAGAGAAAAAAACAAAACAAAAACAGAATAATAAAATAAAACATAAAAACACTGACTCCCTCTTAGCAGGAGCCACGAAAGTCAATTAAGAGAAAAATGCGACAGTAGAATAAAAGATAATGGCAAAGAAAATGATCTTGATTCAACTGCCCTTCAGAAATTATGCAAGAACTTAACACACACACACACACACACACACACACACACACACACACACACACACACACACACACACACACACACACACACACACACACAAATAAACAAACACCTGCCAGATAAATAAAAGGTTTACTGAAGGATTTAAACGAAGCACTAGAAAAAGATTGAAGATACTTTAAATAGTTCCAAAGGTATGATTAACTTTTGCTGTCCAACTTTATTATGCAAGAGTTGACGGGTATCTTCACTCTCTCATACATTTTTGTTGAGAGTTTCTGGGTAACCTTTTCTGTGTGTCTGTATTCATGTTTTATTTTATGCTGTCCAAATTTATTATGCAAGAGTTGACTGGTATCTTCACTCTTTCATCTCTTTTTGTTGAGAGTTTCTGGGTAACCTTTTCTGTGTGTCTGTATTTATGTTTTATTTTATGCTGTCCAACTTTATTATGCAAGAGTTGACAGGGATCTAGACTCTCATCCCTTTTGCTGATATATTCTGGGATAACCTTTTCTCTGTGTCTGTATTCGTGCTCTGTCTTATGCTGTCCATATTTTGTATGCAAGAGTTGACCGGGATCTCGACTCTCATCTCTTCCATTGGTAAATTCTGGGATAACCTTCTTTCATTGTGTCTGTATTCCCTTCTTTCTTTCACATACATTTTTTTTCCATAAGAGAAATTTTAAGTCGTCTCTCTAACCGAGCACACACACACACACAAAGACAGACACCACCGCCGAGCACACAGACACAAAGACAGACACCACCGCCGAGCACACAGACACAAAGACAGACACCACCGCCGAGCACACAGACACAAAGACAGACACCACCGCCGAGCACACAGACACAAAGACAGACACCTTAACTGAAGCTCATCTTTCTTTCTGCATCTTCACTATTTTATGTAAGAGAAATGTGTTACGTTTTCTTTCTTCATGTGTAACTGGTGTATTTTACTTTCTTTTCATTTTTGCTTCACCTTTATTCCTATATTTTCCACCTTCAGGAAAGATAGAAAGAAAAATGTGTGTGTCTTACTAGCATATGCGTCAAGTGGGAGAAGGTAAAAGAATATGTAAAAAGGTTGTGTGTGTGTGTGTGTGTGTGTGTGTGTGTGTGTGTGTGTGTGTGTGTGTGTGTGTGTGTGTTAAATGGACGTGTCGGGGAGATAAGGCGAAGAAAAAGTATATAAGGAGAAAAAAATACAGAAGAAAAAGTAGATATAGAAAAAGTATAAAAGAAAAATATAGAGAGAAAAAAGTATAGAAGAAAGTATTTACAAAGAAAACCAGACTCCATGATATTTTAGAATGCCACGAAGAATACATAGAGAAAAAATATTAAAGAGAATCGGAAAGACCAGATATTCTTTTTTAGGTTAGACGAAAAAGTTAAAATTTAAAGTTCAAGAGGACGCAACCTTGACCAAAGAGAGAGACTGAAACTGATAGATAGATAGATAGATAGAGAGAGAGAGAGAGAGAGAGAGAGAGAGAGAGAGAGAGAGAGAGAGAGAGAGAGAGAGAGAGAGAGAGAGAGAGAGAGAGAGAGAGAGAGAGAGAGAGAGAGAGAGAGAGAGAGATAATACATTCCAAACGGCAAAATCTAACGCAAAATGAATAAGAAGTGTGTAAAATAATCAGCTTCGGAACGGAATGAAAGAATGCAAAAAAGAAACATTGATAAAACAAAAACAATAGAGAAAAATAGACCAACAATGAAAGGAATGGGAATAAAACAAAGTAATGGAGTAAATAAATGAGAAAAAAAGAAAAAAAATACAATCATAATAAAGGAAGAGAAAGACACCCTGAGACTGGAACATCACTGACCCCCCCCCCCAAAAAAAAAAAAAGTAAACAAAATAAAGTAAAACAAGCCAACAAACAAACACAAAGAAAAAATAAGTGTGACCAATGTCCCCACTCCTCGATCTTCTGAAAGTTCATTTTTTACATAATTTACTGTTCCCGTCCACACACACACACACACACACACACACGTACACACACACACACACACACACACGCACACACACACACACACACACACACACACACACGGAATGACG
>NC_066538.1:3519925-3522425 GCF_024679095.1 Eriocheir sinensis
GCTGTTGTTTGTTCTTTCTTTGTGTTTCTTTGTGTTCCTTTGTAATGGAAAGAGGTATAAGAAGAGGACAGGTTGCCCACTGAAAGAGAAAACAGTAGCATTGAAGACTCTGAAAGGTGAGCCATGACTTTTTTCTACTCCAACAAACTTACTAATTCTTCTTCTTCTTCTTCTTCTTCTTCTTTATATTCTTCTACTTTTTTGTCTTTTTTTCTTCTTCTTCTTTTTCTACTTCTTCTACTTTAGTTTGTTCTTGTTCTTCTTCCTTTTCTTTTTACTTTTCTTTCACTTCTTTTTTTATCAATTTCGGATATTTTTCCTTTGATTTCTTCTTCCTCTTCTTCCTCTATTTCTCATTCAGCTTATCTTCTTCTTCTTCTTCTTCTACTACCAATTCTACTTCCTCTTCTACTTCTTCTTCTTCTTCTTCTTCTTCTTCTTCTTCGTCACCATTCTCGCATTTGTCACCTCCAAATTATTGTTTTTTCCTCCTTTTTTTTTTTTTAGTTCTTCATCATATCCAGCTTTCTCCTCTCCTTGGTTGTGCACGCCTGCTTTCCCCTGACACACACACACACACACACACACACACACACACACACACACACATGCACAACAAAATTCAGTTACCGCCAGTATTGTATTACGTGAACACTATTTCTTTATGCCTCTCCCCCTCCCTTCCTCTCTCTCTCTCTCTCCCTCCCTCTCCTCTCTCCCTTATCTCTCTTTTCTATCTCTCTCCTCCCTTCCTCCCTCTCTTTCTCTCTCCAAGCCTAGTTCCTTTTTCTCTTCCTCCGTCTGCTTCCTTTCCTTCCTCTCTCCTCTCTCTCCCTTATCACTTTCTCCTTTTTTCTCTTCTCCCATTCCCCCTTTCTTCCTCTCTCCCCTCTCTCTCACTCTCCCTTTACCTTCTTCTCATCCCTTCCCTCTTCCTCTCTCTCTCTCTCTTTCTCTTCTTCTCATCTCTTCAGCATCTGTATCTCTCATCCTATTCCTCCCAGCATCCTTCTCCTTTGCTTCTCTTTCTCTTCTATATCTCTTCAGCATCCTTATCTCCTAATTCTCCCAGCATCACTCTCCTCTCCCATCCCTCCTCCATTTTCCGTCCCTCTCTCACCTTTTCCTTCTCTTCCCTTCCTTTCATCCATTTCTTCTCTTTCTTCTTCTCTTCCACTCTCCCTCTGCATCTCTTCTACCCCTTTCTCTCTCTCTCTCTCCTTTCCTCCTCCTCCTCCTCCTCCTCCCAGCATCCATTTCCTCTCCCTCTCTCTGTTTCTCTCTCATGTTTATTTTTCCTTCCTTCTTTCTTTCCTACTTCTGGTTTATGTTTTATGATACTAGGAAAAGAGGAGGAGGAAAAAGAGGAAAACATGAGTGATGTGTTTCTGTTTCAACCCGAGATGTTTTTTGTGTTTTTTAGGAAGTGAAAGATGATGATGATGATGATGATGATAATGATAGTGATAGTTTGCTGAATTTTCATGCATTACCACCACCACCACCACCACCACCACCACCATCACCACCTCCACCATCGCCACCACCACCACCACTATCATCACCACCACCACCACCATTATCATCACCACTAACACACATCCACTTCCATACCAACACTCCACCATCACCACCATCACCACCACCACCAGCACCTGTACTAATCAATGCAACTCACCAGGTAATTCTATTTATGGAGACTCCTACCGATTCTCTCTCTCTCTCTCTCTCTCTCTCTCTCTCTCTCTCTCTCTCTCTCTGTGTGGCATTTCCTACCCTTCTTCCCCTCTTGTTTTATTGTTCCTCCTCCTCCTCCTCCTCCTCTTCCTTTCTCTTTTTTGTCTTAATCCCTATAATAAACAACAACAAATAACAATAACAATAATAATAGAGTTAGAAGGAGAATGGGAAAGGACAACAATAGGAGGAGGAGGAGGAGGAGGAGGAGGAGGAGGAGGAGGAGGAGGAGGAGTTACAAGCCTCGCCAAATTAAAATATACAACTGCACAATTTAATGAAAAGGAATGGCCGTGGTACACACACACACACACACACACACACACACACACACACACACACACACACACACACAAAACCGCCACACACACAGACTGACCGACTAACCTACAGACAGGCCGACAAACAGACAAACAGACAAACAGATTATATTGGATAGCTATAGCAGAGTACATGGAAGAATGAATAAAAGATGAGGAGGGAGGAGGAGGAGGACGAAGAAGAGGGGAGAGGAGGAGGGGAAGAGAGAGAGAGGAAGAGAGGGGAGGTAGAATGAAAAGGGGAGGACAGAGTGCGGAGAGAAAAAGAGAAGAGAAAGAGGGGAAGGAAGGAGGGGAGAGGAATATGGAAGAAAAGAGGGGAGAAGAAGGGGAGGATGATGAATAGCGAATGAAGAAAAAAAGAATAATGGAGTAAGGAGGAAAAACAAAGGATGGGGACAAAGAAAATGAGAGGAAGAGAAAGTGGAAGAGGAAAGGAGAGG
>NC_066538.1:3529925-3554925 GCF_024679095.1 Eriocheir sinensis
TTCCCTTTCCTTCCCTTCCCTTCTCAACCCTTTTCTTCCCTTCCCTCCTCTTCCCTTTCCTTCCCTTCCCTCCTCTTCCCTTTCCTTCCCTTCCCTTCTCAACACTTTTCTTCCCTTCCCTTCTCAACCCTTTTCTTCCCTTCCCTCCTCTTCCCTTTCCTTCCCTTCCCTCCTCTTCCCTTTAATTCCCTTCCCTTCTCATCGCTTTCCTTCCCTTCCCTCCTCTTCCCTTTCTTCCCTTATCTCCTCTTCCCTTTCCTTCCCTTCCCTTCCCTTCTCTTCCCTTTACTTCCCTTCCCTCCTCTTCCCTTTCCTTCCCTTCCCTTCTCATCGCTTTCCTTCCCTTCCCTCCTCTTCCCTTTCCTTCCCTTCCCTCCTCTTCCCTTTCCTTCCCTTCCCTTCTCATCGCTTTCCTTCCCTTCCCTCCTCTTCCCTTTCCTTCCCTTCCCTCCTCTTCCCTTTCCTTCCCTTCCCTCCTCATCGCTTTCCTTCCCTTCCTTTCTCATCGCTTTCCTTCCCTTCCCTCCTCTTCCCTCTCCTTCCCTTCCCTCCTCCTTTCCTTCCCTTCCCTCCTCTTCCCTTTCCTTCCCTTCCCTCTCTTCCTTCCTTCCTTCCTCCTCTCTTCCCTTTCCTTCCCTTACCTCCTCTTCCCTTTCCTTCCCTTCCCTCCTCTTCCCTTTCCTTCCCTTCCCTCCTCTTCCCTTTCCTTCCCTTCCCTCCTCTTCCCTTTCCTTCCCTTCCCTCCTCTTCCCTCTTCTTCCCTTCCCTCCTCTTCCCTCCTCCTCGTATTTCCTCTCACCAACAACACAACATCAATCAACATAAACAAGCAGACATCCAAAAATAGTAAACAAACAAACAAACAAACAAACAAACAAGCAAGCACAAACACCCTTAGTTAACCACTGACCATTAACCTTCCACCCTTGTCTCCCTCCCTCCCTCTCTCCCTCCCTCTCCCTCCCTCCCTATCTCTCCCTTCCTCCCCTCATCAGAGAAGGAACATTTCACAGATCTCTCTCTCTCTCTCTCTCTCTCTCTCTCTCTCTCTCTCTCTCTCTCTCTCTTTTACCCTGTCCAGACGTCTCCCTCCCTCCTTTCCTCCCTCCCTCCCTCCCTCCTTTCCTCACCTCTCTCCTTTCCTTAGTGAGAAGAAACACATCACTACGCTCTCTCTCTCTCTCTCTCTCTCTCTCTCTCTCTCTCTCTCTCTCTCTCTCTCTTTCTATCCTCTTTCTTCTTCTTGTCCATTTCCTCCTCCTCCTCCTCCTCCTCCTCCTCCTCCTCCTCCTCCTTCTACTCCTCGTCCATTTCCTCCTCATCCTCAATCTCGTGCTCCTTCGTTTCCTATTCTGCGGTCTCTCTCTCTCTCTCTCTCTCTCTCTCTCTCTCTCTCTCTCTCTCTCTCGTGTGTGTGTGTGTGTGTGTGTGTGTGTGTGTGTGTGTGTGTGTGTGTGTGTGTGTTTTCTTTGGTATATTCATAACCGGGTGTGACTTCCGTGTAAGAAGAAGAGGAGGAGGAGGAGGAGGAGGAGGAGGAGGAAGCCAAGGAAGAAGAAGAAGGAAAAGATGCTCGTGTGTGTGTGTGTGTGTGTGTGTGTGTGTGTGTGTGTGTGTGTGTGTGTATAGAAAGCGTGAGGATACCATGACAACCTTCTCTTACCTGTCCCCTTCCTGTCCCGTCTCTTCCCCTCCTCTCCCTCTTCTTCCCTTCCTTCCTCCTCCTTCCCCTTTATCTTCTAATCTCTCACCCTTCTCTTCCTTCTCATCCATAATTCTCTCTTCCTTGAATCTCCTCTTCTTTTACTCTTCCTCTCCTCCTCCCTCTTCCCTTCCTTTCCTTTTCCTCCTTCTTCCCCTTCATCTTCTAATCTCTCAACCTTCTCTTCCTTCTAATCCTTAATTGTCTCTTACTTGCATCTCCTCTTCTTCTTCTCTTCCCTTTTCCTCTTTTCTCCTTTCTCTTAGTTTCCTCTTTCTTCCTATTCCTCTTTCCTTCACTCTTTTCTCCCTTATTTCCTTTCCATCTTCTTCTCTCTGCCTATTCCTCTTTCCTATCATCCTTTTCCCATTTATATCCTTTTCCTTTTCTTCCTCTTTAATGCTTTTTTCCTTCTTTCTTTCTTTTCCCTTTTTCCCTTATTCTATCTTTCTTTTCCCTCCTTTTTCTTTCATTATCTTTTTTCTTTTATTATTTCCCTTTCCTTTCTTTCTTTCCCCTCATTTTCCCCTCTTTATCAATTCCTCCTTCCCCTCTTTCTTCCTGTCATTTCCATTCTCTCTCTCTCTCTCTCTCTCTCTCTCTCTCTCTCTCTCTCTCTCTCTCTCTCTCTCTCGACCCTCTCCACTCCAATTTCTTTTTCGGTATTAATAATCTTGTATTGCATTTCAAATATTACTTGTTTAGGAATATTTTGTTTGTTTGTTTGTTTGTTTGTTGTTGTTGCTGTTGTTGTTTATACGATTGTGATTATTAGTGTTATTTTTCTTCTTTTTTTCATCTTCTTTTCCTCTTTTTTTTCCTTTTTCCTTTTCGTTTTCTGTTCCATTTTCTCTTTCTTTTTTTCTTCTTCTTCATCTTGTTCTTTTTTTCTTTCTAGTTCTTCTTCTTTTCCTCTTTCTTCTAGTAGTAGTAGTGGTAGTAGTAGTAGTAGTAGTAATAGTAGTAGTAGTAGTTGTAGTAGTAGCAGTAGTAATAATTTTGTTCTTGTTTTCTTGTTTTCTTTTCCTGTTCTTCCCATTCTTCCTCCTCATTTCACTATCAACACTATCCCAATCACCATCTTTATCACTTTTTAGTTCATATTCTTCTAGTTCTTGTTTTTGTTCTCATCATCATTATCCCCATCTTTATCACCCTCCTCCTTCTCTCCATCTTCACTTTCTTTAACAAATTCCTCACACTCTCCTCCTCGGCCGTTTGCGTTTCAGAGAATTTTCCGCTCGTCCTTGAAGACTCTCCCTCGATCTGTCCTTGTCACCTTTGCCCTTGTTATTTATCTTCTATCATCTATTATTTCTCCTCCGCCTCCTCCTCTTCCTCCTCCTCCTTTTCTTCTTTCCTTCCTCCTCTCTCTCATTTTTCTCGCTTTCTCCTTCCTTCTTTATTTCTCCTGAGCGTCCAAGATTGTGTTTGTATTCTTTCCATGTTCCTATTATATATTATCTACTATTTCTTCTCTTCCTCCTTTCTTCCCTTCTTCTTCTCTCTCTTTTTTCTCTCTCTCATCTTTCTCTCTTCCTTCTTCCTTCTTTATTTCTTCTGAACGTCCAAGATTGTATCCTTTTTATCTTCCTATTATATATTATCCATTATTTCCTCTCTTCCTCCTTTCTTCCCTTCTTCCTCTCTCTCTTTTTTCTCTCTCTCATCTTTCTCTCTTCCTTCTTCCTTCTTTATTTCTTCTGAACGTCCAAGATTGTATCCTTTTTATCTTCCTATTATATATTATCTACTATTTCTTCTCTTCCTCCTTTCTTCCCTTCTTCCTCTCTCTCTTTTTTCTCTCTCTCTTATCTTTCTCTCTTCCTTCTTCCTTCTTTATTTCTTCTGAACGTCCAAGATTGTATCCTTTTCATCTTCCTATTATATATTATCCATTATTTCCTCTCTTCCTCCTTTCTTCCCTTCTTCCTCTCTCTCTTTTTTCTCTCTCTCATCTTTCTCTCTTTCTCCTTCTTTCTATATCTCTTCTGAGCGTCCAAGATTGTCTCTAATCTTTCCATTTTATTCATTATTATCCATTATTTCTCCTCTTCCTTCTTCCTCTCTCCCCTTTCTCCTCTCTTTTTGTCTTCTTCCTTCCTCTTAAACGTACGTGGATTTCTCTATTTAAGTTTATTAGGAACCTTTTTTTATACCTCCATTTTTTTCTATCATTTCACCTCTCTTTCCTTTCTTCTCTCCTTCATCTCTCTCTCCTCTTTACTCTTTCTCTTTCCTTCTAAACGTATAGGTATGTCCCTCTACCTTGTTTCCTTCAATGGCATTTTATTTAACTCCATTACTTTTTATTATTATTATTATTTTCATTTTCTTCTTTTTATCTTCTTCCCTCTTCTTCCCATTTTTATCGATATTTTGCTTTGAATTCTCTACTACCTGTTTCTCATTCCCTCCTCTTCCTTCTTTCTCTTTCTCTCCCTCTCTCTATTTTCTTATTTATCAACCTATTTTCCTTTGATCTCCCTTTCTCTTCTTTCCTTTATTTTCTCTTCATTCCTTCATCCCTTCCTTCTTTCCTCCCTATTCATCTCTTTCTTTGTATTCCTTCTTACCTTACCTATCTATCTATCTATCTATCTATCTATCTACCTGTAATTAACTTCCAATCACTTTCTACCTTCTTTTCTCTACCTTTTCTTACCTATATAGATGTGCAATACCTCCCTACCTTACAATTCTCCCTCCCTCCTTTCCTCCCTCTCTCCCTCCCTCCCTCCCTCCCTCTCGTTCTCTCCCTATTGACATATGTTTGTATAATTCTTCTACCTTTGTTTTTTCTCCTCCTCTCCAATTCTCTCTCCCTCTCTCCCTCCTCCTCCTCCTCCTCCCTCCACTTCGTTTCCTATGTGCAATTCTCTCCCCATTCACTTTTTTTTACCTCCCATCGTAGTTTTCTCTCCCTCCCTCTCCCTATCTCCTATCTCTTTTTTTCCTCCTCCTCCTCCCTATCGTTTTTATCTCCCTTCCCTCCCCTCCAATTCGTTTCATATGTAGAGTGCTTATTCTCCTCCTTTTTTTTTGTTTTATCTCCCTTTCCAATTTTCTCCCTCCATTCTCTCCCTTTTTTTCCCTCCATCCTCCCTCTCTCCTCCCTCCACTTTGCTTCCCATATCATCTGTTCCTCCTTATTCTCTCCCTTTTAATAATCTCCCATTTTATTTTCGTCTTACTTAATTCCTCCTTCCATTTCCTCTGCTTCTTTTCCTTCTCCCTTCTTCCCTCTTTCCTTCATTTTACTTCTTTTCCATAATTATTCTCTTCCATTTCCCTCCCTATTTCAAGACTTTCATTCTCATTTTCTCCTTCTATTTCCTCTCCCTTCTTCTTCTTTTTTCCCAATTTCCTCTCCTCTCCTTCCTTCCCTGTCTTTTCTCCTCTCTTCTCCTTCCCTCTCCTTCTCCTTCCCACCTTTCCTCCCTTCCTCTCCCTCTTCTTTCTTCATTTTCCTTTCTCTCCTGTTCCTTCCCTTCGAGTCTCCTTCTCCTTCCCTTTTCAACTTATCTCCCCTTCTCTCCTTCCTTCTCCCATCACTTCTCCCTTCTTCTCTCTCTTCCCACCCTTCCTCTCCCTCCTTTCCTCCCTTCCTCTCTCTTTTCTTTCTTCCCTTCCCTACCCTCTCCTCCCTCTCCTTCCCTCCCCTGTTCCTTCTCCTTCCCTTTTCATCTTATCTCCCTTTCTCTCCTTCCTTCTCCCATCACTTCTCCCTTCTTCTTTCTCTTCCCACCCTTTCTCTCCCTCCTTTCCTCCCTTCCTCTCCCTCTTCCTTCCTCTCTCCCTTCCTCCCTCCTTCCCTTCTCTTCCATTCGGCCAATCCATAATTTCTATCCTGGAGCAAACTAATTTATCTTGTATATTTTTGCCTTAGTTTTTTTTCCTCCATTTATTATTGCGCTGGAGGGAGGAAGGGAGGGAGGGAAGGGAGGGAATGGAGGGAAGGGAGGGAAGTAAAAGACTGACACCTGTGGATGGAGAGAAATAATTGAGAGATTTCATGATATTTAAAATGACAGGAGGAGGAGGAGGAGGAGGAGGAGAGAAGATGATTGGTTAAAGATTATATTCTCCAATTCTATCACCGCCGAGAGAGAGAGAGAGAGAGAGAGAGAGAGAGAGAGAGAGAGAGAGAGAGAGAGAGAGAGAGAGAGAGAGAGAGAGAGAGAGAGAGAGAGAGAGAGAGAGAGAGAGAATCACTAAAACATTAAACCTCGACTGAAATCCCAACTCTCAATCACTAACCTAACCTTCCCTCTCTCCCTTCCTTTCTCCCTCCCTCCTTCCTTCCTCCCTCCCTTCCTTCCTCTCACCCTTCCTCCCTTCCTTCTCTCCTTCCTCCCTCCCTTCCTTCCTTCCTTCCTTCCTTCCTCCTTCACCTTCCCTTCAATATCCCTTCCCTGCCAATAATCTAATTTGTGAAGATTAGGTCAGTTCAGTGGTGGTTGGTCGTGGTGGTTGTAGTGAGGAGTGTGTTAGTGTTATTGGTGGTGGTGGTAGTGGTAGTAATAGTAATAATGACAGTGGTGTTGATGGAGGTGAAGTAGAGATGAATGTGGTAAGGTTAGTGGTGTTAGTGGTGGTGGTGGTGGTGGTGGTGATGGTGGTGATGCAGCGGCGGTAATGAAGTCCAGCTAATGACACGAACTTGAAATTCCCCACCAAATTAGAAGTACAGGTATATAATTCTCTCTCTCTCTCTCTCTCTCTCTCTCTCTCTCTCTCTCTCTCTCTCTCTCTCCCCTCCCCCCCTTCACCTGCTCTCTTTCAGTCGTGATTTTCGTCAGGTGGGATTGGATTCGCTAGAGAGAGCATTCCCTTTAATGCACACCCACCTCTCTCTCTCTCTCTCTCTCTCTCTCTCTCTCTCTCTCTCCGCAGTCAGCATTGGTCGGCTTTCTGCATTGGCTCTTCTCTTGGGCGTGGCAGAGTGGGAGGGAGGGAGAGAGAGAGATGGAGGGAGGGGAGAGAGAGGGGAGGGGAGAAAGTGAGGGGAAGGGTGGTATACTGAGGGGCTTTGATGGGAAGAGAACGGGAAGAGTTTAAGAGGAGAGGTGATGGGGGGGAGGGGAAGGGAAGGAAGGGGAGATGGAGAGAGAGAGAGAGGGGAAAGGAGGGGGAAGAGGAGGAGGAAGGGGAGAAGGGAAGAGAGGGGGAAGGATAGGATGGGGAGTAGGAGAGAGAGAGAGAGGAGGGGAAAGTGCAGGAAGGGGAGAAGGGGAGAGAGGGGGAAGGATAGGATGGGGAGTAGGAGAGAGAGAGAGAGGAGGGGAAAGTGGAGGAAGGGGAGAAGGGGAGAGAGAGGGGAAAGAAGAGGAGAGGAAGGAAGGGGATAGGGAAAGAGAAAGGGGAAAAGAGGGGAAAGTTGAAGAGGTAAATTGACGTGCAGTTTGAGGTAAGAGGAAGAGGAACAGGTTGAAGAAGAAAGAGGAAGGAAAGAGAAAGGAAGGAAAGGGATGGAAGAATATGAAGGCGATGAAAAGGGAAGGAAAAGGAGAACGGGAGACATAGAAAAGAAAATGAAGATAGGAAAAGGGGCTTAGAGGTAATGGAAAGGGAAATGGAAAGAAAGGGGAAAGAAAGGAGGGGAAAAGAAGAAAGGGAAATAGTTAAGAAGGAAGAAGAGGGGAAGGAGAAAGGGGGAAGACTGAGAAGAATGGAAATAAAAAAGGGAATGAGAGGAAAGATAAAAAAGGGAAGAGGAAAAGGAAAGGAAGGGGAAATAAAGGGAGGGAAAAGAAGGAGAAGAGGAAGGAGAAAAGGAAAAGACTGAACAGAAAAGAAATAAAAAGGGAAATGAGAGAAAAGAAAAGGGAATGGAAAAGGAAAGGAATGGGAAAGGAAGGGGAAAAGAAGAAAGGAAAATACTATAGAAGGAATAAGAGGGGAAGGAGAAAGGGGAAAAGACTGAACGGAAATGAAATGAAAAGGGAAATGAGAGAAAAGAACGAGAAAAGAAAAGGGAAGCAGGGAGAAATAAAAGAGAAAGGAGAGGAAAGAAAGTAAGATGATGGGAAAATTTAGCTCGGATGCAATAAAAAGAGAAAAGAAAATGAGAGAAAATAGAAAACGAAGGGAAAGTACAAAGGAAAAGAGGAGACGAAGAAGGAGGAAAACAGTGAAAGAAGAATAAATAGAAAGGTGAATGAAAAGAAAGACACAGAAGAAAATAGGAAAGGAAGGAAGGAGGAAGGATAAAGAAGAAAAGGAAGAACAGAAAGCAAAAAGATGAAGGAAGGAAACAAGAGAACAGAAGGAGGGAGAGAACAGAAGGAGAGGAGAAAGACAGGAAGGAAGGAAGGAAGAGAAGGAAGGAAGAAAAAAAGCTTAGTCAGGAACAACACAAGGAAGGAAGGAAGGGAGGGGAAGGAAGCGAAAATTAAATAAAGAAGAGGAAGAGGAGGAGGAAGAGGAGGAGGAGGAGGAGGAGGAGGGAGGGAAGATCAGACAAGTTGGAGGCAAGAGGAAGGGAAAAACTCTTGAAAACTCTTACGTGTGTATCTTTGGTTGTCCTGTGTGTGTGTGTGTGTGTGTGTGTGTGTGTGTGTGTGTGTGTGTGTGTGTGTGTGTGTGTGTGTGCCTAATTCTACCTTTGGATTACTGTTTATCTTGCCTCTTCCTCCTCCTCTTCCTCCTCCTCCTCCTCCTCCTCCTCCTCCTCCTCTTCCTCTTTACATTTCTATTAGTTATCTTTTCTTCTGTTTGCTCTTTCTTATTTTTTTTGTTCTTCTTCTTCTTACTATTTCTCCTCTTCCTCTTCCTCTTTCTCTCTTTCTTTGCTTCCCTGCTTTTTTCTCTTTCCTCCTCCTCTTCTTCCTCTTCTTCTATTTGCATATTTCCTTGTTCTTGCGATTTTCTATATTCCGTTCTCCCTGTTCTTCTTGTTCTTTTCTTCTTCTCCTCCTTCCCCTTTTATCACCTTCCTCCTCTCTTATTTTTCATTTTAATTCCTTCTCTTCCTCTTTCTTGTATATTCGATTTCCTCTTCCTCCTCTTCTTCTTCTTCTTCCTCCTCCTCCTCTTCTTCCTCTTTCGTTGTATTAAATTTCCTCTTCCTCTTCCTACTCCTCCTCCTCCTCCTCCTCCTCCGCCTCCTCTTCCTACCTCATGTACACTTTGAGCTTATGTGTACCTCAGTTTTTACGTACATAGGAGTAATTACATTGACAAACACACACACACACACACACACACACACACACACACACAAAGCAAGCAACATGAAATCTAGCCACTTTATACTCTCTCTCTCTCTCTCTCTCTCTCAATGTCGTTAGGGGCGCCGCAAAATACGAACAACTAAGAAAAATTTCCCAGGAGACGAGAGAGAGAGAGAGAGAGAGAGAGAGAGAGAGAGAGAGAGAGAGAGAGAGAGAGAGAGAGAGAGAGAGAGAGAGAGAGAGAGAGAATAAACACTCACGCAGCTCCGTTCTTTTCTTATGGTATTCAATTGTGTTGCTCATAATAGCTAGTTGGCGTTAATATGTCTTTTGAACCATTAGAGAGAGGAGGAGGAGGAGGAGAAGGAGGAGGAGGAGGAGGAGGAGGAGGAAGAAGAAGAGGAAGAAGAGGAGGAACTGTCTGTCATTTCTAGCTGACGTCAAACGCAAATGCAACTGAGGATTAAAAGAATGATCGTCAGTGGAGAGTGAAGGAGTGAAAGAGAAGAGAAACAGAGAGGAATTACATAAAGAAGAGAGGAAAGTGCGGGGTGATAAACAGATAGAGAAAAAGAGAGAGAAGGAATGAAGACAGGTAAAAGAAGACTAAGGGATGGAAAAAAATGGAAGAATATGTGAAAGAACAGAGAGGAGAAAGGCAGGAAAGGGGAAAACAATGTATGAGTGAAATGGATGAAAGAGGAAAGATGAGGCAGGGAAGGATTGAATGGTAGAAAGAAAGAATGGAGAAGAGAAAGAAGAGAAAATGAGAGAGAAAAAGCAAGTAGACGGCATGGAGATAGAGATAGATAAAAAAATTGAAAGAGAAATAGAGAGACAGAAAGGAATGAAGGAAAGGAAGAAGGAATGATTGAATAAGGAAGAGAGAATTTTTAGAACGAAGAAAGAGAGAGACAGATAGGAATGAAGGAAAGGAAGAAGGAACGATTGAATAAGGATGAGAGAGTTTTTAGAACGAAGAAAGAGAGAGACAAATAGGAATGAAGGAAAGGAAGAAGGAATGATTGAATAAGGAAGAGAGTTTGTTTAGAGCGAAGGAAACGAATCTAGGAGAAAACAAATAACGGAAAACACACAAAAAAAAGCCCGCTAAACGTATATGTTATGGAAAGACGTAGATAGATAGACAGAGAGAGAGAGAGAGAGAGAGAGAGAGAGAGAGAGAGAGAGGCATCACACGTCTACTGTATCATGTATTTCTCTTAACAAAGGAGGAGGAGGAGTCTCGATAACACCCTCCTCCTCCTCCTCCTCCTCCTCTTCTTCCTCTTCCTCCTCTTAAAGAAACTCGCTCTTCTTTACTATTTATGGGTTTTCAATTACCGTTCTCTATTCTTGGTTTATATATATGCACTTATTTTTCCTTCCTCCCTGTTGTGTGTGTGTGTGTGTGTGTGTGTGTGTGTGTGTGTGTGTGTGTGTGTGTGTGTGTGTGTGTGTGTTTTCTCAGTCCAATGGAAAAATTACGTGACCGAGAAATGAAAAAGAAAAAAAATGAAAAAAAATGTTAATGTAACGCGTAAATATGACAAGGGTTTTCATAATAAGTTTGTTCTCTCTCTCTCTCTCTCTCTCTCTCTCTCTCTCTCTCTCTCTCTCTCTCTCTCTCTCTCTCTCTCTCTCTCTCTTCATAATAACTTTCTTCTCATTCTTCTCTTTCAATAACTTCCTTTCTTCTCTCTCTTTCCTTCTCTTTGTTCTTTTCCCCCTCTATTATTCTTCTCTTTGTTATTATTTCTCTCATTTCTCTCTCTCTCTCTCTCTCTCTCTCTCTCTCTCTCTCTCTCTCTCTTTTTCTTTATCTATTTCTCTTTTTATCTCTCATGAATTTTCGTTTCTCTCCCAAATAAAAGAATTGCGTAACAGAGAAAATGTAAAACAAAAAGAAGGAGAAGCTGAAAAATCTATATTAATTCCCATTTCTGACAAAGCTTTTCGTAATAACTTTTGTTCTCTTATAAGAATTTCGGTGCGGTCTCTCTCTCTAGTTTGAAAAATATATTTGAAATGTGAAACACTACACTCACAGACTCACTAGGCGCGTACGAACAGCGTGTAAAAATATATACCATAATACTGCAAAGACTTAATGGAATTCTGCACACAAAATTCCCTGAGTAAAATTTTGTGTTGCGTTTTGTTCTTCCTTTTTGCTTTGTTATATTTAATGGGTTTTGTGTATTAGCGTTTGTTTAACCCCTTGACTGCCGATTTCCTACAAGAAGACATCACCAAGCTACAGGAATGGAACAAAAAGTGGCTGCTAGAATTCAATAAAGGAAAATGTAAAGTCCTGCACCTTGGGAGGGGATATCCAGCTCACCAATACCACATGGGAAACACTCCACTATCCACCACAGAGGCAGAGAAAGACAAGGGACTATATGCTACCAGTGAAAGCCAAATCCGTGCCAATCACAGCGGACAGGTTAATAACTAGAAATTGGAAAGTTGTGTAAAATGAAATAAATCAAAACTCCAGGTGTATTTCTTAGGTAGATGAACCGTACAAAATTGATCTTCCTTTTTTTCTATTCCCTAATATTTTACAGGTTTATGGTTTTCGTGTATTAGAATTTGTTTAATGTCTAGAAATTGCAAAGTTGAGTAAAATGAAATAGACCAAAACTCCAGGTGTGTTTCTTAGGTAAGTTAACCGTGCAATATTGATCTTCCTTTTTTATATTCCCTAATAATTTACAAGTTTATGGTTCTCGTGTACTAGTCTTTGTTTAATGGCTAGAAATTTGTAAAGTTGAGTAAAATGAAATAGATCAAAACTCCAGGTGTGTTTCTTTAGGTAAGTTAACCGTACAATATTGATCTTTGAGTTCGAGGCTTAGTTGTAGGAGAAGATGACGAGGATTATGAGGAGGAGGAAGAAGGGGAGTCGAGGAATAGGAGGAGGAGTTCAAGGATTAGTTGTAGAAGAGGATGAGGAGTATGAGGAGGAGGAAGAAGGGGAGTCGAGGAATAGGAGGAGGAGTTCAAGGATTAGTTGTAGAAGAGGATGAGGAGTATGAGGATAAGGAAGAAGAGGAGTCGAGGAATAGGAGGAGGAGTTCAAGGATTAGTTGTAGAAGAGGATGAGGAGTATGAGGATAAGGAAGAAGAGGAGTCGAGGAATAGGAGGAGGAGTTCGAGGATTAGTAGAAGAGGATGAGGAGTATGAGGAGGAGGAAGAAGAGGAGTCGAGGAATAGGAGGAGGAGTTCGAGGATTAGTAGAAGAGGATGAGGAGTATGAGGATAAGGAAGAAGAGGAGTCGAGGAATAGGAGGAGTTCGAGGATTAGTAGAAGAGGATGAGGAGTATGAGGAGGAGGAAGAAGGGGAGTCGAGGAATAGGAGGAGGAGTTCAAGGATTAGTTGTAGAAGAGGACGAGGCTTATGAGGAGGAGGAAGAAGGGGAGTCGAGGAATAGGAGGAGGAGTTCTAGGATTAGTAGAAGAGGATGAGGAGTATGAGGAGGAGGAAGAAGAGGAGTCGGAGTAAAATTAGGAGTATTAGTGGTCATTAAATCCCGCAACACATTATGCAAACGTTCACTAAGCAGCGGAACGTTTATGATAACCAGTTGCATACACTACAAACAATAAAATAACAATCGACAACAAAGCAATGGGTTCAGAATACTCTATCACCCCACTCTTAATAATTACTCATGAACCAACTGACCTTTGTTTGACATTCGGCCGCTGCTTCAATTAGGATCATCAATTATTGACCAATTCATAATTACTCAGTCATAATCATCAATAATACTCCCGGGGTTTTCCTTATAAATGTGAGATGGAGGCGAGACTTAATGGTGACCTGACCTGATCGGAACATGAAAAGCTGAGTGACCTTGACCGGCTTTTGTTTGTCTGAAGAGGAGAGAAGAGAAAAAAAGTTAGTTATAAAAAGAAAACAAAGAGAAGGAAAGAGATAAAAGAAAGTTAGTGAAATAGAACAAAGAGGCGGAAAGAGATAGAAGAGAAGAGAGAGTAGAAGAGCAAGTATAAAAGAGAAGAAAAACTAGAAAGAAATGACGTAGAGAGAAGAAAGAGTGGAATGATAAACAGATACACAGAGATAGATAAAGTGTAAGTGTAACCAACGAAAAAACAAGAATGATAAATGAAAGAACGGAGAAGAGAGAATCAGGAGAGGAAAAATATGTGAATGAAAGGGATGAAAAAATTAACTCAAGGGCAGAAATAAACGGGGAAGAAAAGTACGCTAATCTCTGCTCCTATAAAAAAGAAAGCATAGATGAGTGATGAACGATGAATGATGAATGATGATGAACCAGCTTTTGTTCGTAATTAGATAGGAAAAGAAATAACGCGGTAAAGAGACGGAAGAAAAAAAAGACATACAGAAAAGAGAGAGAGAGAGAGAGAGAGAGAGAGAGAGAGAGAGAGAGAGAGAGAGAGAGAGAGAGAGAGAGAGAGAGAGAGAGAGAGAGAGAGAGAGAGAGAGAGAGAGAGAGAGAGAGAGAGAGAGAGAGAGAGATGAAATAAAAGAAAGAGCGAAATACAGACCAAAAAGAGGTGGAGAAAAGAAAATAAGAGAAGAAAAAGATAAACAAGAAGAAGAAAAGATGAACGAGGAAAAAGAAAACTGGAAAAAGAATAAGTGAAAAGAAAAAGAGAAAATAAAGAAAAAGAGAAGAAAAAGATGAACAGAAAAAGAAGAGAGGAACGAGGAAAAAGAAAACGGGAAAAAGGAAAAGTGAAAAGAAAAAGAGAGAGTAGAAAAAGATAAGAAAAAGATAGAAAGAAGAAAAGATGGACGTGGAAAAAGAAAACTGGAACAAGGATAAGTGAAAAAAAAGAGAGAATAGAGAAAAAAAGAAGAAAAAGAGGAAAAAGAAAACTGGAAGGATAAGTGAACAGAAAAAGAGAAAATAAAGAAAAAAAGAAGAAAAGATAAACAAAAGAAGAAGAGAGAAACGAGGAAAAACAAAACTGGAACAAGGATAAGCGAAAAGGAAAAGAGAAAAATATAGAAAAAGCGAGGAAAAAATAAACACAAGAAAAGTCACCTCTCGAAGTCCATTCCTTTCCCTGCTTATATTATTTCCCCCACACACCAGCAAACACGAACATAAACATGAGCATAAGAAACGCATTTTCCTGCCCTTGCCTCATGCCCTTTGCGCCTCGGCCTCAGGGACAGCACGGGGCGGAGACAGGGAGGGAAGGAACACTGGGACATAATGCACGAAGGAAGAGGAGGGGAGAGGTAGAGAGAAAAAGGAGGAGGAACAAGGTGGTGATGGAGGGGGTAGGGAAGTGGAGTTGAGGGAGGGGAAAGGAGTGGTGGTGAGGGAAGGGGAGGAGAAGGTGAAGGGGAAAGAGAAGAGGAGGGGAAGGGAGGGAGTGAGGAGGGAAAGGGGGTGGTGAGGGATGGGGAGGAGAGGGGGAAAGGGGAAGAAGAAAGAAAGGGGGAAAAATGTATGAAAATGAAAAGAGACACACAAAGGAAAAGGAGAGAGAGGGACGAGGAAAAATAAGAGAAAAAAAGCATAGAGAAATGAAAAAAAGTTAAATAGAGGAAAGAAAGAAAATAAGAAAAGGATAAAATAGAAGAAGTGGAGGAAAGGCACACAGGAAAATAGTGGGCGAAGGAAAAGGAGGAGAGAGGGAGAGGAGAGAGGGAGAGAAAAAAAAAGGAGGAGGAGGAGAAAGACGAAAAAGAAGAAAGGGGGAAATGTAAAAAAAAGAAAAGAAAAAAAAAGAAACACAGGAAGGAAGGAACTGCACAGAGGGAAAGGAAAAGGAGAGAGAGAGAGAGAGAGAGAGAGAGAGAGAGAGAGAGAGAGAGAGAGAGAGAGAGAGAGGGGGGGGGGGGGGACGAGAAAAAAACTAAAAGAGAAAAAAATATAAAGAAAGAAGAAAAAAGAGGAGAGAGAGGAACGAGGAAAGAGAAAGTGAAAAATGAAATAGAAGGGGAAGATGGAGATAGAGAATGATAAAGAAGAAGAAAAGAGGGAGAGACGAGGAAAACAAAAGGAAAAGAGGATTAAAAGAAAAAAAAAGGACAAGAGAGAGAGAGAGAGAGAGAGAGAGAGAGAGAGAGAGAGAGAGAGAGAGAGAGAGAGAGAGAGAGAGAGAGAGAGAGAGAGAGAACTGAAAAAGAAGAAAATTAAGACAAAACAAGAAAAAGAAGACAAAACAAAACAGACCAGTGGCCCAAACTTGTCGCCCGCCACTCTTCCCAACGCTTGACTGACGGACGTGTTTGAGTTTGTGACTTTTGTTTGTTTGTTTGTTTGAAAATTTTTATTGCCGTGCATGTGGTGATGGTGAAGGGGGGGGGGAGAGGGAGGCGGAGAGGGAAGAGGGGGAGGGGCGAGGTGGTGATGGAGGGGGTAGGGAAGTGGATTTGAGGGAGGGGTAGATAGAGGTGGGAAGGGGAGTGGTGATGAGGGAAGGGGAGGAGAGTGGGAAAGGGGAAGGGGAGGAGAGGGGGAAGGGAAAAGGAAAGAGGAGGGAGAGGGGAAGGGGGTGGTGAGGGAAGGGGAAGAGAAGGGGAAGGGGAAAGAGAAGATGAGGGGAAGGGGGGAGTGAGGAGAGAGAGAGTGGAAGGGTAGAGGGAAAGGGGGTGGTGAGGGAAGGGGAGGAGAAGGTGAAGGGCTAGGGAAAAGGAGGGGAAGGGGAGAGTGAGGAGGGAGAGGGGACAGAAGAGGGAAAGGGTGTGGTGAGGGAAGGGGAGGAGAGTGGGCAGGGGAAAAGGGAAAGAGGGAGTGAGGAGGGAGAGGGGAAGGGAAAGAGGGGAAAGGGGGATGTTGTTATATATATCGTTTTCTAGGATGTCAAGTGTCGAGCTTTTATAATCGTTCCTGATGAAATAAAAGAGAAAGAAAGGAAAGGAGAGAGAAAACAGTGGATTGCAAGTTAGTGGGATGTCAGTTATTGGACTTAAAATAGTTGATGTTCAAATGACAGCGAAGGAAAGAGAGAGAAAACAATAGATTGCAAGTTAGTGGGATGTTAGCTATCGGGCTTAAAATAGTTGATGTTCAAATGACAGCGAAGGAAAGGAGAGAGATAACAATGGATAGCAAGTTAGTGGGATGTAGTTATCGGGTTTAAAATAGTTGATGTTCAAATGACAGCGAAGGAAAGGAGAGAGATAACAATGGATAGCAAGTTAGTGGGATGTAGTTATCGGGTTTAAAATAGTTGATGTTCAAATGACAGCGAAGGAAAGGAGAGAGATAACAATGGATTGCAAGTTAGTGGGATGTTAGCTATCGGGCTTAAAATAGTTGATGTTCAAAAGACAGCGAAGGAAAGAGAGAGAAAACAATGGATTGCAAGTTAGTGGGATGTTAGCTATCGGGCTTAAAATAGTTGATGTTCAAAAGACAGCGAAGGAAAGAGAGAGAAAACAATGGATTGCAAGTTAGTGGGATGTCAGTTATTGGGCTTAAAATAGTTAATGTTCAAATGACAGCGAAGGAAAGAGAGAGAAAACAATGGATTGCAAGTTAGTGGGATGTAGTTATCGGGTTTAAAATAGTTGATGTTCAAATGACAGCGAGGAAAAGAGAGAGAAAACAATGGATTGCAAGTTAGTGGGATGTTAGCTATCGAGTTTAAAATAGTTGATGTTCAAATGACAGTGAAGGAAAGGAGAGAGATAACAATGGATAGCAAGTTAGTGGGATGTCAATTATCGGGCTTAAAATAGTTGATGTTCAAAAGACAGCGAAGGAAAGAGAGAGAAAACAATGGATAGCAAGTTAGTGGGATGTCAGTTATCGGGTTTAAAATAGTTGATGTTCAAAAGACAGCGAAGGAAAGAGAGAGAAAACAATGGATTTCAAGTTATTGGGATGTAGTTATCGGGCTTAAAATAGTTGATGTTCAAATGACAGCGAAGGAAAGAGAGAGAAAACAATGGATTGCAAGTTAGTGGGATGTTAGCTATCGGGTTTAAAATAGTTGATGTTCAAATGACAGCGAAGGAAAGGAGAGAGATAACAATGGATTGCAAGTTAGTGGGATGTTAGCTATCGGGCTTAAAATAGTTGATGTTCAAATGACAGCGAAGGAAAGAGAGAGAAAACAATGGATTGCAAGTTAGTGGGATGTCAATTATCGAGTTTAAAATAGTTAATGTTCAAATGACAGCGAAGGAAAGAGAGAGATAACAATGGATAGCAAGTTATTGGGATGTCAATTATCGGGCTTAAAATAGTTGATGTTCAAAAGACAGCGAAGGAAAGAGAGAGGAAACAATGGATTGCAAGTTAGTGGGATGTTAGCTATCGGGCTTAAAAGAGTTAATGTTCAAATGATAGCGAATGAAAGAGAGAGAAAACGATTGATGACAAGCAATATATTGATTCTACGATTCATTCAGGTAATATGATCAAATGAAAGAGAAAATAAGATAGAGTATAATGCAAACGGTCGATAGTTGTGTTTATAATTGTTCAAATGAAATATTATATAAACATCCTGCTGAAAACAAACAAAACAATTCATAGACTTATACAAATATTTTCTAGTTTTTATTTTAGATTTACTTTATATTTACTTTATTTATTTTACTGACCTTCATATTATTTACATTATTATCTATTTTATTTCGTTTATTGTTTACTTGTTTTTGCTTATATTCATAGATAACAAATATATATTTACATCTATGGGTTTAATTATTCATATCTTCTATACCTATATCTACTTTTTTTTTAGTACATTCATACATATATTTACACGCTACTTTATACATATATACACATACTTACTTACTTTTTAATTAATACATCTATACATTTATTTACTTCCTTTTGGTATTCATCTCCTCACTCATTTCTAATACATTCCAACATTTATACTTCCTTTTTAATTCATTCACACACATATATAGACATTTTTTAATACATCTATACATATATTTATCTCCTTTTGGTATTGATCTCTTCACTCCTTTCTAATACATTCACTCATTTATACTTTCTTTATAATTCATTCATACACATACATACACCCTCTTTAATATATCTCTGCATTCATTTACATCCTTTTGGTATTAATCTCTTCACTCCTTTCTAATACATTCATATATTCACATTTCCTCTTTAATTCATTCATACACAAGAGAGGAGAGTATCAGAACACCTCTCCTCCCGAAATTGACCTCTCTTTCGGCCACTCCTCTGAACTCTTCTTTTTTTTATAGGAGCAGTGAGTAGCAGGCTTTTTTCTCATTATTGTTTCCTAGTTTTAGCCCTTGAGCTGTTTCCTTTCCTGTAAAAAAAAAATATACATACACCGTTTCCAATACACCTGTACATACATTTACCTCACTTAACTATCGATCTTTTTCATAGGAGCAGTGATAAGCGGGATTTTTTTCATTACTATTTCCTTTTATTTACCCTTAAGCTGTTTTCTTTCCTGTAAAAAAAAATACATACACCCTTTTTTAAATACATCTGTACATATATTTACCTCATTTAGCTATCGATATTTTTCATAGGAACAGTGAGTAGCGGGATTTTTTTCATTATTATTTCCTTTTTTTGCCCTTGAGCTGTTTCCTTTGCTGTAAAAAAAATTCACATACACCGTTTTCAATACATCTGTACATACATTTACCTCACTTAGCTATCGATATTTTTCATAGGAACAGTGAGTAGCGGGATTTTTTTCATTATTATTTCCTTTTTTTGCCCTTGAGCTGTTTCCCTTCCTGGTAAAAAAAATATACATACACCGTTTTCAATACATCTGTACATATATTTTCGATATTTTTCATAGGAGCAGTGAGTAGCGGGCTTTTTCTCATTATTATTTCCTTTTATTTACCCTTGAGCTGTTTCCTTTGTTGTAAAAAAAAACATACACCGTTTTCAATACATCTGTACATATATTTACCTCACTTAGCTATCGATATTTTTCATAGGAGCAGTGAGTAGCGGGCTTTTTCTCATTATTATTTCCTTTTATTTACCCTTGAGCTGTTTCCTTTGCTGTAAAAAAAAATATACATACACCGTTTTCAATACACCTGTACATATATTTACCTCACTTAGCTATCGATATTTTTCATAGTAGCAGTGATAAGCGGGCTTTTTCTCATTATTATTTCCTTTTATTTACCCTTGAGCTGTTTCCTTTCCTGTTAAAAAAAATATACATACACCGTTTTCAATACATCTGTACATACATTTGCCTCACTTAGCTATCGATCTCTCCACTCTTTCAACGCACACTCGCAACCCACAAAGGTACAAAGCAAACAGGTCATTCATGTCCACGCCACGCAATCTAATCCAGCGACCGCGTTCGTGATAATGGACACAAAGACTTATGCGTTCGTTTAGTGACTTAGTTGTTTGGGTCATTACGAGCTTAATACGGTTATCAAATACCAACCCGATTATTAGTGTAATTATTAGAGGTAATGGTGATGGTGGTGGTGTTATTTATTGCAGTTGTAGTGGTAGGGGTAGTAGTGGTAGTAGTCGTTTAAGTAAGAGTATTAGAAGTAGTAGTAGTTGTAGTAGTAGTAGTAGTAGTAGTAGTAGTAGTAGTAGTAGTAGTAGTAGTAGTAGATAAAGAAAAGAAAACAACGGAGGAGAGAGGGAGAAAAAGGAGGAGAAAGAGAAACGATGAAGCAGAAAAAGAATAAAATGAGAGGAAAGGAAAAAGGGAAGGAACACAAGGAGGAGGAGAAGGAGGAGAAGGAGGAGGAGAAGGAGGAGGAGAGAAGAGACGGGGAAAAGGCAAAAGATAAATAAAAGAAAACAACGAAGAACGAGAGGGAGACAGAAAAAGGAGAAAGAGAAACGATGAAGCAGAAAAAGAATAAAACGAGAGGAAAGGAAAGAGGGAAGGAACACAAGGAGAAGGAGGAGGAGGAGAAGGAGAGAAGAGACGGGGAAAAGAAAAGGCAAAAGATAAAGAAGAGAAAAACAACGGAGAAGAACGAAAGGGAGACAGAAAAAGGAGAAAGAGAAACGATGAAGCAGAAAAAGAATAAAACGAGAGGAAAGGAAAAAGGGAAGGAACACAAGGAAGAGGAAGAGGAGGAAGAGGAGGAGGAGGAGGAAGCGGAAGAGGAAATAACAGCACAGGTAAATAAGCAAAAAAAAAAAATAATAATAATAATAATAATAATAATAATAGCGTTTCGACAATTGCAAAACGTAATTTCTTTGACTTTCTCAATAACGGTAATGGCATCGGGAAACAGTTGGTCTTTTTTATGCCTTTCACAGTTTATTTTTATTTTATTTCAACTTCCTGTTTCTATTACAAATACTACTACTACTACTACTACTACTACTACTACTACTACTTCTACTTCTACTGCTACTACTACTACTACTATCACTATTACTACTACAACTACTACTACTACTACTACTATCACTGTTACTACTACTACTACTACTACTACTACTACTACTTCTACTACTACTACTACTACTACTACTACTATTTCTACTATTACAAGAATCATAACACAACAAGTAGAAAGAAAATCTGAAGGAAAATACGATAAAAAAAGAGAAAACCGAGAAATAAGAAAAAAATTAAAGAAAATCAAAGAAAATCGAAACAACAGCATTTAGTAACGAAAAGGAGCCAAGAAAAAGGTAAATAAACAAAGGGAAGAAAATACGAGAGAAAGTACGATAAAAAGAGAGAAAAACGCAACACATGAAGGAAAACAAGAGAAAGCCAACAGAAAGTGACTCTACTGCATTTAATAACGAAAAGTCGATAAGGAAAGAAAAATAAACAAACACAAAAACAAAGGAAAAAAAAAACAGTTAAAATTAGACAGGGAAGAAAAAAAGGTAAAACAAAGGCAAGAAAAATAAAACAATAACGCAAAAAATACGAAAAATAACGAAAACTATAGAAATGACGCGAAACATACGAGAAATAACGAAAAATAATAACGCGAAAAATACGAAAAATAACGAAAAATAATGACGCGAAAAATACGAGAAATAACGAAAAATAATAACGCGAAAAATACGAAAAATAACGAAAAATAAAATAATGACGCGAAAAAGACGAGAAATAACGAAAAATCACACACTCAAAAAACGAGGCGGAAAAAAATCAAACAAAAACAGAAAAAAACACCAAAAAAAAAAAGCGAGACAAAAAACACACACAAAAAAAATAAGACAAAAAAAAAAAGGCGAATGAGGTAAAAGCGAATAACATAACCAAACACGCCCCAAAATCACCCAACCAATGAGAGACGAGATCAATCCTTACCTGTCTCCCTGATTGGACCCCTCGACGCCTACCTGTGCTTAGTAAATGATTCCCGGACCTTCCCAGCCAAGTCCGGGAAAGGTGAGAGAGTGGGGAGGAAAAGAACCAGATATTTTTGAGTTTTTTTTCCTTTCTTTGTTTTCTATTTCTGTGGGTTTATTTTTTTCCTTAAGGGGGGAGGTAAGGCAAGATAGGAATTGTTTTGTTTTGGTTTCCTTTTTACTTGTGAGTTTGGGTTATTTTGTTAGTTTTTGTTTTGGGGGAGAAAGACAGCTATTTTTTTTTTCTTTTTTATTTTTTTTCTTCTTTATTTTCGTGCCTGTTTTGATTTTGTTTTTGTTCTGCTTCTCCTCCATTTTCTTCTTCATCATCTTCTCCGTCGTCATCGTTTTTGTCTTCTTCTTCTTCTTCTTTTTCTTACTTTTCTTCCAATTAAGTCTCAGTAAAGACTACTAACACATTTTTTTGTTTATCCATCTTGAAACAAACTCAAAATAATGAACTGTAACACGCACTAGGCAAGACATACAGCTATTTTTAAGTGAGGACAGAAATGGAAATACACGTCAAGAAGGATTTTTCAGGACGAGGGAAAGAAGGAAGCAGCTCGGGGGCGATTGAGTGCGCTGCGGTACCCATCCAGACAGACCTGCCGCTACCCGTATTAGAGGTTGGTATTCTTTCGGTATTATCCTTTTACTCTCCTCTCATTGCTATTACTGTTTTATCTCCTCTCCTTCTTATCTTTATGTACTCTGCTCTTTTTCTTCTTATGTTCCTCTTCTACTTTTCTTTATCTTCTTCTTTCCGTTGATTTTAGTGAAAGGTTTTATCTGTTATTATTTTTGTTCATCTGTCTGTAAGCAAATTAGCGATGCTCTTTGGAAAACACATTAGATGAAAAAAAACATAAGCAGATTTCTATAAGAGGATTAAAATGAAAATACACGTGACTAGAAAAAGAGAAAATCAATTACTAAAAACACATATCAATTAAATAAAGACAGCAGGTATTAATGTAACGAATATAAAAATGAAATACCTATAAAGAGTAATTAGTTAGACAGAAAAGAACACACACGAGGTAGAATAAATTGCCGATAGATATTTACGAGGAAAAAAAAGTAAATACAAAAAAAAGCAATTAATTAGAAGAAGGAACAGGTAAAACTGATGACGCAAAACAGGTATACACTTTTTTTCTGACAACAACAACAACAACAACAACAACAACAACAACAACAACAACAATAACAACAACAACAACAGCAACGAGAGAGAGAGAGAGAGAGAGAGAAACGAAAACGAAGGAAACAAAAACTTGCATGAGACAAAAAAAAAAGAGAAAAAAATGTGAAATAGTGAAATCAAATAAAGAAAGAAAGAGAAAAAGAGAGGGAGAGGGAGAGAGAGAAAGCTACGCAACAACACACAATATAGAAGAGAGGAATGAGAAAACAGCAACAGACAGACAGACAGACAGACAGACAGGTAATTAACAGGTGTCCCACAAGATTTACCTGAGGACTTGAAATAATAACTTAGAACGATAAAAGAGAGTAATTAGTGCAGTTTACAACAGTTTATGAGGAATGTCTTTATAATGGCGGTGGAGGAGGAGGAGGAGGAGGAGGAGGTGGAGGAGGAGGAGGAGGAGAATGTTAGTAAGAGATAAAATGTAATGAAAGAGACGTTTGCTTCTTGCGTGTCTAGTTAATTCTTCTTCCTCTTCCTCTTCCTCCTCCTCCTCCTCCTCCTCCTCCTCCTTCTCCGACTCTTCCTCTTCCTCCTCTTGAAAGTAGAATACCTCAAACCTTACTGACACTTTTCTTTTTTCTTTATACTCTCTCTCTCTCTCTCTCTCTCTCTCTCTCTATCATGCGCATATGCATGAGAAATTACAAAAAAAGAAAAAAAAAGAGATTCCAACATTTTTCTCCTTCAAGTGAAATTCTCTCTCTCTCTCTCTCTCTCTCTCTCTCTCTCTCTCTCACGCACGCACTTACGGGTCACGCAACAGCCATGGGAGGTTTCGTTCTACAATCCGTTTCGGCTCAATTATATTTTTTTTCACGCTTGCAAAAAAAATATAAAAAAGGAAAAAAAAGTGTGATTAAGGTTAGAAAAAAAAATATATTGAATTCGGACCTAAATATTAATGGAATGTTTTTTTTTATTTATTTATTTGGTTTTATTTTTCGGAGCTGGACTGAATTTATTTATTAGTTCAATCTTAATTAATTTTACGAACTGTATTGTTATTTTCGTTATTATTATTATTATTATTATTATTATTATTATTATTATTATTATTATTATTATTATTATTATTAGGAGTATTAGTATTAGTATTAGTATTAGTATTAGTAGTAGTAGTAATAGTAGTAGTAGTACTACTACTACTACCACTACTACTACTACCACTACTACTACCACTACTACTACTACCACTACTACTAGTACTACTACTACTACTACTACTACTACTACTACAACCATCATCGTTATTTTCTTTTTCATGTTCAAGACCGGAAATATTTTTGCCGAGAAATATTTAAGTTGTTTTGTCAATACTCGTGTCCCACTGACCTTCCTTCTCCTCCTCCTCCTCCTCCTCCTCCTGCTCCTGCTCCTCCTCCTCCTCCTTCGTCTTCCCTTCCACTTCCCCTCCTGTTCATGTTTAGTTTATTTCCCACGTTTCTCCTTTGTTTCTCTCTCTCTCTCTCTCTCTCTCTCTCTCTCTCTCTCTCTCTCTCTCTCTCTTACTTTTTTTTCTTTTTTTCTTTGTCAATTCCAGAGTTTTCGTTTTATTCTTCTTTCTTTATTTTATTTTCCTCAATATATGAAGTTTTAATTTTCCTTCCTTCCATGTTTTCCTCCTCCTCCTCCTCCTCCTCCTCCTCCTCCTCCTCCTCTTCTTGCTCCTCTTCTTTCGCCATCCCCTCCTCTTTCTATTCATTCTCTCTTTCTCTCTGTTTCCTCTTGTCTTCTCTTCGTATTCATTCTCCCTCTTCACATCTCCTCCTCCTCCTTCTCCTCCTCCTCCTCCTCCTCCTCCTCCTCCTCTTCTTCCTCTTTACATTTATATTCCTTCATGTTTCTATTTTTTTTTAACTCTTGACTTTACTCCTCTTGTCCTCGCCCTTACCTCCTCCTCCTCCTCCTCCTCCTCCTCCTCACCCTCCTCCTCTTCTTCTGGACAGGTATATTGCACAGGTAAAAGCGATCTATATACCACCTGGCACTCTACCTCCCTCCCTCCTCCCTCCTCCTCCTTCTCCTCCTCCTCCTCCTCCTCCTCCTCATTCCATTCCTTACCTGTCCCCCTTACCTACTGTTTCTTACCTCCTTCTCTCCCTCCCCCAATCCCTCCCTCCTTTCTTTTCTCTTCCCTTCTCTCTCTTCTCTCTTCTTTCCTACTTCTTTCTTTTATTCTCCTCCTCTTTTTTCATTCTTTCCTCTTTGCTTTCTTTTCTCCTCTCCCTCCTTCTCTTCCTCTTCTTCCCCTCCTTATTTTATCTCTATTTTGTTTTTTTCTTCTCCCTCCTTTTCTTTCTTCTTTCTCTCTTCTTTGTCTTCCCTCTCTACCTCTCTTCTCTTCTTCTCTTTTACTTACTTAGTTTTCTTCTCTCCTCATCTTCCTTCACTTTCTTCGTCTTCCTTTTCTATTTCTATCTATTGTTATTCATCTCCTTCTTTCTCTTCAACCTTATCTCTCTTATTCCTCCTCTTCCTCTTCTCTTTCTCTTTCTCTCCCTTTCCATCTGTTGTTTTCTTCCAAATTTCTCCATCTCCTCCTTTTATCTCTTTTTTCCTTCTCCCATGTCTTCTTTTCTCATCCCTGTTTTTCTTTTTCT
>NC_066538.1:3559925-3577425 GCF_024679095.1 Eriocheir sinensis
TATTTTCTATCCCTTCCTTCCCTTCCTCTCCCTTCTCTTACATTACCTTCATCTCATCTATTTCTGTCTCTCCCTCTTCTTTTATCCCCTTCTCCCTCTTCCCTTTCTCCTTCATTACCTCTTCGATCTTTCTCTCCCTTTTCTCTCTTCTTCTCTCCCTTTCCCACTGTTCGTGTTTTCTGTTCTTCTGCCTCCTTGCTTTCTCCTCTTTCTCTCTCCCTCTCCCTCTCCTCCTTTATTCCTTCCTTTCTCCTTTAGTTTCTTCTTCATTGCACCTTCTATCTTTCTTCCTTTCTTCATTTTTACCTATCTTCCTTTCTTTCTCTCTTTCTTTCCTTCTCTCTTCTTTATCTACTTTCCCTTATTCCTCTTTTACCTCATTTTTTTCCTGTTCCCTGCCTTCCCTTCTTCCTTTCTTTCTTCTCCTCTTCCCCTTCCATTCTCTCCTCTCTTCCTTACTTCGTTTCTTTAATAGTTTCTTCCCTTCTTCCCTGTTCATTACCTTCCTCTCCTCCTCCCTTTCCTCCCCCTCCCTCCCTCTCTCTCCCCTTTTCCTCCTTCCGTTTTTCTTTTTCTTTTTTCGTTACTTCAATCTCTCCTCTATTTCCTCTTCCTCCCCTTCTTTCTCCTCCTTAACCTCCCTCCCTTTTCTTTCCTTCCCTTCTTTTCTCCCTTTTTTCTTGTTTTTCTTCTTTACTTCCTTCTTTTCTCACTCGTTTCCTTCCCTTTCCTTCCTTTCCTTCCTCCCTTCTTCTCTTCCTTTTTCTTGTTTTCCTTCTTTCCTTCCTTCTTTTCTACCTTCCCTTCTCCCTCGTTTCCTTAACTTTTCTCCCTTAATTTCCCTTTCTTTCCTTCTTCTTTCCCTTTTTCTTGTTTTCCTTCTTTATTTTCTTCTTTTCTCCCTTCTCTTTGCCGTTTCCTTACCTTCCCTCCTTCCTTCATTTTCCTTTCCTTTCCTTCTTCTTTCCCTTTTTCTTTGCTTTCCTTCATCATTTCCTCCTCTTCCCCATTCTTACCTCCAATCGTTTCCTTACTTACCTTCCCTCCTTTCCCTCCCTTCTCTCCACATTACCTCCTCAATTCCTCCAACTCCTCCACTTTGCCTTCCTGTCACTTCCACATTTAGCCTCCATTTCTCCTCCCTTCCCTCCCTCCCTTCCTTCCTTCCCTCCCTCCCTCTCTTCTCCTTGCCTCCTTCCTTTCCTTCTTCCTCTCTTACGGTTTACTGGGCACGTCAAAGGAGAGGAAAGGAAGGGAGGAAAAAAATAGGGAGGGAAAAAATTTACTGAAGGGAAGAAGTGAAGGGAAAAAATGAGAGTTGTTTGGGAGTAGCGGAAAAAAATGGTTTAGAACTTGAAGTGGATAAAAAAAAAGGTTAAGGAGATGAAAGGTAAGTTTTGTTTCTTTTTTTTTTTGTTTCTTGTTACTTAGTTAGAAATGTATAAGTGTGTGGTCTCTCTCTCTCTCTCTCTCTCTCTCTCTCTCTCTCTCTCTCTCTCTCTCTTGAATAGTCAATAAAGGACGTACATTACAGGTGTTTGTGTGTGTGTGTGTGTGTGTGTGTGTGTGTGTGTGTGTCAGTGGTGGGTAGTAGTAGTAGTAGTAGTAGTAGTAATGATAATAACAATAGTAGTAGTAGTAGTAGTAGTAGTAGTAGTAGTAGTAGTAATGATAATAATAATAGTAGTAATAGTGGCCGTGGTAGCGGTAGTAATAACGAGGATTGTATTAATAGTTGTAGTTGTTGTTGCTGTTATTGTTCTTGTGTTCGGGGGGTGAAGGGGGTGAAGGGAGGGGGGTATGAACAGAACACAGGTACACAGTAATAAAAGGTTTTCCATCGCCTTTTTTCCCCTCCCCGGCGTCAAGTACCGACACTCCACTAATTAATTTCCGTTCCGCCCCCCACCTGTGATTCACCCTTCCATTTCGACCGACGCGCACCTTGTTTTTACCTGTGAATTCGTTACCTGTGTTTCAAGTTTTGTAATGCCTCGCTTTTTATTGGTTTTCCGATTTTACTTATTTTTTCCTCAATTATCTATTTTTTTTTGTGTTTTCAGACGTTTTTTTTTTTTACCTGTGGATGTGTTACCTGTGTTTCAAGTTTTGTAATGCCTCGCTTTTTATTGGTTTTCCGATTTTACTTTTTTTTCCTCAATTATCTATTTTTTTTGTGTTTTCAGACGTTTTTTTTTTTTACCTGTGGATGTGTTACCTGTGTTTCAAGTTTTGTAATGCTTCGGTTTTTATTGTTTTTCCGATTTTACTTTTTTTTCCTCAGTTATCTTATTTATTTGTGTCTCCGTTCTTACGTATTTTTTTTTTTTTACCTGTGGATGTGTTACCTGTGTTTCAAGTTTTTTAATGCCTCGCTTTTTATTGGTTTTCCGATTTTATTTTTTTTCCTCACTTATCTCTTTTTTTTGTGCGTGTTTCCAGTCGTTTTTTTTTTTTGGGGGAGGGTTGTCTGTATTTCAATTTTTTTTTTTTTACTCCCCAGTTTTCTTTATTTCTTTATTTTTTTAATCGTCATGCTTTTCCTCACTCATATCTTTTATTTTTTATTTTTTTTAGTTTTTAGTCTAAATTTATTCCTTGATTGTAAGCACTTTATTTTCAGTCATTCGTTTTTTTTTTTTTGTTGTTGTTATAGTTTTTATTTTTGTTGTCGTTGTTGTTGTTGTTGTTGTTGTTGTTGTTGTTGCTTGAATATCTCGTTTTCAGTAAGTTATATTATTTCTTAGTCATCCTGTTTACTTTTTTTTAATTTCCTTCTTTATTCCTTTTCATTTTTCTTTATATTGTTTTTGGAATATTTCGTTCTATTTTCACCTATCTCCTCCTTTATCCCTTTCCTCTTCTTCCCTTTCTCCTTTATTGCCTCTTCGATCTTTCTCTCCCTTTTCTCTCCTTCTCTCCCTTCCCTAATGTCCGTATCTTCTATTCTATTACCTCCTTTCTTTCTCCTATTCCTCTCTCTCTCTTTCTCCCTCTCTTCCTTTATCCCTTCCCTCTCTTTCCTTTCTCCTTTATTACCTCTTCGAGCTTTCTCTCCCTTTTCCCTCCTTCTCTCCCTCCCCTACTGTCCGTATCTTCTATTTTAATACCTCCTTTCTTTCTCCCATTTATCTCTCTCCCTCTCTTCCTTTATTATTTCCCTTCTCCTTAAGCTCTCGTTTATTCCCTCTTCGATCTTTCTCTCCCTTTTCTCCCTTTCTATCTCTTCCCTACTGTTCATATTTTCTATTCTAAATACTTCCTTTCTTTCTATTTCTCTCACTCCCTCTCTTTCTTTATTCCTTCTCTTCCTAAAATTTCCTTCATTACCTCTTCGATCTTTCTCTCCCTTTTCTCTCTTTCTTTCCCTTCCCTTCATATTTTCTGTTCTAATACCTCCTTTCTTTCTCCTATATCTCTCTCTCTCCCTCCCTATATTTCTTCTCTTCTCACATTCTCTATTCCATCTTCGATCTTTCATTTCCAAGACAAGCAAAATAACACCACAAAAACATATATATAAATTTACGCATTTCATATTTCCATTTCCACATGACTTTTTTTCTTACATAGCTTTGATGAGACGATTTAATTTTGGGGTGGCAGAAGAAACATATACAATCGTCCCTCAAATAGTACGGTTTCCAATAGTTCAGTTTCGGTTTTATGAGGATTTTCAGAGAAGATTTTTATAGGATTTTAAAATTTCCCGACAAGCAGGAAATTTAAAAATCCTAAAAAGATCTTCCAGACAATCCGATTTTACTTTTTTTTCCTCAATTGTCTATTTTTTTGTTTTTTTTCCGACGTTTTTTTTTTTTACCTATGGATTTGTTACCTGTGTTTCAAGTTTTTCAATGCCCGAAACCAAACCACTGGAAACTATAGTATTTGAAGGACGACTGTATTCCACTTTCCAAGGCCACAACATGCATGAACAAACGTCAATCTTCATGCTGGTCCTCTAAAATACGACGCTATATGTCATCCTTCTTTATTTTCTCTCACTACCAAGAACAAGCAAGATAAAAACAAATTGCCAATCCGGAACTTGCACCATAAAGAACTTGAATTCCGACGTGACATTCAAAACTTTAACTTTGCAGCAACTTTGATTTCTGAATGTATATCTCCAAAACCTCCATTTCCCAGCGTACAATACCATAAAACAAGGAATATTTCTAGCGTTGTCAATATCTGAAGCTTGCGTGCAGGGTGTCAGCGGAGGAGTAGGAGGAGGAAGACGAGGCGGAGGAAGAGGGGAGCAGGAGTGGGAGGATATATACAGGGGTGAGAGGAGGAGGACGAGGAGGAGGAGAGGAAGACGAGGCAGAGGAGGAGCTGGAGCAGAAGTTGGAGGGTATATACAGGGGTGAGAGGAGGAGGCCGAGGAGGAGGAGGAGGAAGATGGAGCAGGAGTGGGAGGGTATATACAGCAGCGCATTCATTCATTCGTACGTGATCCGCTGTCCGTGTTCGTGTGTGCGTGCATGCAGTGTTTCTACAAGGCTGGCGTTAATACATCACGAAAAATCTATACCGCGTGAAGTGTTTTTGTTTTTTATCGAGAGTATCACGACACCGAAGTTGACCGAACTGACCCACAAACACTCTTTCCCGCGTTCTCTCGACTATTGTGACTACGGAAACCAGTCAGGACACAGCTTTTTTTTAGAGGAAGCAGCTGAAGGGCAAAAAATAAATGAGAACAAAAGAGCCCGCTAGTCACTGCTCCTGTAAAAAGAAGTATGGACGAGTGGCCAAAAGAGATGTCAATTTCGGGTGGAAGAAAGAAACGCCTACAAACAGAGATCACGGTCGGTGCCTCTGCGGCCGCTGGACACACGCCGCGGCTGTGCAAAATTCGCCGCCTCGTGTGTGCTGCCAAATTTATTCTCCGCCGTCAGATGTATCGACAAAGCGTGGGCGAGGCGCGGAGTGGCCGCCACGACGCTGACACCTGAGCGAGATCGACCAGGCACAGGCAGGCGTCAGCAGCCCCGGCCCGACGCTGTGTAGGCTGACGCTCGCCGAGGCACCGACACCACGACCAGGCCTTCCTGAGTGACGAGGGAGACAAATCAGTGGCCGAAGGGGATGGCTGATACAAAAGTGGCCACAACACGCCGCTCCAATTAGGACTGACAAAAGGACACTGAAAAAAAATAATGATCCAATTATATCCCGAACAGCGTCGAAAAAAGAGTTTTAGTCGTAGGGGAGAGAAATACAGACAATGGAAGTATGTTGTAGAGTTCACCAGTGAAAGGGATGCAAGAGTGAAGACACAGGCCACCCCTTGCATGGGAAGGTGTCTGCGGGGCTGCCTGGTACATGCCCGGCGCCGTGCCCCGCGTGACCCCGCCGCCCCTGCCCGGCCCGCGCCGCCGCGCCGGTGACGGGTGGCGTCGTTAGGGTGACGTGCCGCCCGCCGACCACCGTGACCAGTGTCGCTGAAGCCGCCAGTAATTGGCTTCGCGACCCTCCCGCTGACCCTCCGTCTGGTGGGTCACGGCTGGCGGCTCCCACGGCTGCCGCGGCCCCGCGGGTCGGCAGCAGACACCGCTGAGGCGTGTCAGGGGAGGCACGACCTCTGGCACCAGTGTGTGTGACCAGCAGCCGCGGCGTGCAGCGGGAGTGTGCGGGGCGGAGGCGGCGGGGTGGGGGAGGCGGGGAGGCTGTGTGGCGGCCCGGCGCGACTTCAGCGGTAATTTAGTCACGGTAATGTATGGCAGCGTTACTTACACGCGGCGCGGCGGCCAGATAGCACCGGCGGGAGGCGACGCGCAGGAGTCAACAAGGCGAGCGGCAGCCAAGGCGGCGAGGTCATTATGAAATATTATCGTTTTATGTTTATCCATCACGGCTGCTGTAAGTGAAACGACCATGTCTTCCTTTACACAGCTCGTCTCGGTGGTGTCGCCGTGTCCTGGGCCGCGATCAGAATGCCTGCTGCCACACACGTCAGGGCCCTCACGCCGCGCCTCGCCGGGAGACACGCCCTACACGACACTCAACAGGAAGAAAATGGCACAAGTTCGCCGCCGCCGCCGCCACAGACACACACTCCACCATGGAAAGCATGAAGGTATAAACAACGCAAGCTGGAAACGCCACGAGCTCAAAACAACGGACAGCTGGATAACAACTGCGATATCTCTCCCTGGAGGCTCTGTTTGTGCACGGGGCGGCACACACTGGCGGCGGGAGGGTCGGGCCAGGATATAGAGGCCGGGGCAGCGTGAGGATGGTCACGCCCTGGAGTCCCGTGGGGCTCCCTGGCCTCACGGATCTGCCAGTGACTCACCCACACTCAAGGACTCTCCGTGCACCGTCCCGTCAAGGATAATATTATCAGTCTGTGTTTCTGTCAGTCTGTTTCTAGTCAGTCTGTATTTACTCAACTTTCTTTTCGTTCTGAGCGTTAACGAATGTTAGAAATATTTGCTGTTTTATAATATTGTACATTAAGAAACAAAAGCATGTAAATACGTACACATTCAGATATCAAAGTTGCAAAGAAGTTTATAATTAAAATACACTTATACATATTACTTTTGTTATTATTTTGCTTGTCTTCGTGAATAAGAATAAAGTTTAATATTAAGAAAATTAAACACGATATTCATCACGACTAGGAATAATAAAAAAGAAAATAGAACGAATGAAATAAATAACTTACCAAAAAAATACTAATAAATAAAAGTTCACTACCATTCAAAAACACGCTTCAACTCACTCATCGTTCTGTTTGTTTACCTTGAGCTCCTTTCGTGTTCAGAGCAAAAAATTAAAACAAAATAATCAAGCTGCATTTTCTCATTATCATAATTCATTCGCGTTAAACAGCAATCTGACTCGCCTTTTTACATATTCATAGCTTCTTACTCACTTATCTTGCTTACACTACTTCGCTGCGGGTACTTAATTGCTTATCTTTACTGTGTAACGTGGACCACAGCTTGCTTAATGATCTCTCTCTCTCTCTCTCTCTCTCTCTCTCTCTCTCTCTCTTTGTTTTATATTTCTTAACCATTCGAACTAAAGATCATTTTAAAAAGGTATAATTCATTGGTCTACATTTCTTTACGTATTCAGAGCATAGAATCATGTACTTTCTCACCAACTTATCAATTTGTACGGAATTCTTAACCGATTTATTCATTTTTGTATTTTCCTGTACCCAAGAACGTATATCTAATTCTTTCTTGCATCCGTTTATCTAATTCTTCCTTATTTCTCCCATTTCATTCTATTTTTACCTATTTACTCATTCTCTTATTAAAGTCTACCAGCTTGTTGAGGCGCCTCGATCCCACTCCAGGCAGCACCGGCGCACCTATGCATCCAGGACCACACGCCTGTGGAACATATTCACGGCAGCCACTCATCAAGTGGAGAACATGAACACGCAGCAGGTGAAGCTGGCCGCTCACAGGTGGCGTGAGGAATACCCACGTGCGTTAGGGGTACAAAGGTAAAGTGACAAAGTGACACTAATACAGCGTCACCCTCATAAAATAATCCCCTAAGTAATTTTTCAGCGGTTTCCAGGTTTTTGTCTACATCAATTTTTCAACATGTGACGCCCATATTTGTATAGTTCCCTTCGTCATTCAAGGCTCGAGTGTTCTAGAATCGGCCTTTTCATTTCTGCCTAAACCTTAAGCCCAATGAGATAATGACAGTTCTTTTCCAATTTCCTGAAAAGTATAAAATAATGACTTAGGCGGTTTGTTTACGAAGGTGACGACAAATTGTTTTTACATGTTTTTCTATCTTTTTGTATTTGTATGTTGTACAAGAGAGAGAGAGAGAGAGAGTGTGTGCAACAGTGGACAATTAACTTTGTCCCATACACAGGCTCTTGAAATAGTTAAACCTAAAAAGTGTAATTTTGAGCCTCCTTTTTGTACAGAAATATTGTTTAAATAAAAAAAAATCCCTGTACCCTTTTCATTCTTCTCCTAACCTAACCTAACCTAACCTTTATCCATCTTGCTAACCTGTACCCAATTCTATCGTACTCACCTATGCCCATTTCTCTGCCTGTTCGGGGACAAAACAATACCTGGGAAGAGCAATTAGAGGAGTGCGTGGAGGTGCCAGGAGAAGGAGGAGATGGAGAAGGAGGAGGAGAAGGAGGAGGAGAAGGTAGAGGACGAAGAGGAGGAGGAAGAGATAAAGAGGAGAAAAGTGCACATTATGAAAGGAGAAAAGGAAAAAAGTAAAAGAGATAGAGGAAGGGCGAATGGAGAAAGGAAAAGAGAGAAGAAATCAGGTAAGGAGAAAGAAAGGGAGAGATGGAGACGAAGAAAAATGTGAAGGAAAAAGATGCAGAGAGAGAGAGAGAGAGAGAGAGAGAGAGAGTATATGTTATGTGTTGTAGACGAAAGATAAGCGGAATGTAGGTATGCAAGTGGTGTGTGTGTGTGTGTGTGTGTGTGTGTGTGTGTGTGTGTGTGTGTGTGTGTGTGTGTGTGTGTGTGCGTGTTTTCCCATTTGTATCTATGTGCATTTATATGTAAGACACGAACGATGCATATGTAACTCTCTCTCTCTCTCTCTCTCTCTCTCTCTCTCTCTCTCTCTCTCTCTCTCTCTCTCTCTCTCTCTCTCTCTCACACAGAACTCTCCTTATCAGGCAAACTTCTCTTCCCTAAAGTTGACATACATTCACACGCACACACATACATACATACATACAAACATACATACACACATACATAGACGCACACAGACATACGGAAATAGCATAATTAAACAGACAGACAGACAGACAGACAGAATGCATTTAATTACCAGTGTCAATTACTTTCCCAGCAGGTAAAAAAAATGTTAAAAAACTATAGGAACAAAAAGTAATTAGAAAAAAAGGCAAATGAAAGGCTGAATGAGATGACAAAAAATAGTAAAGAATGATAGAGGAGGAAGAAGAGGAAAAAGAAGAGGAAGAGGAGGGGGAAGGGAAAGAGATTAGTGCGTTAGTAAAAGGTTAAAGAGGAATTAAGGAGTAAAGGTGAAGGAAAGGTTAAATAAAGAAGGGAAGGAAGGAGGGAGGAAGAAGGCAAAGAAGGGATGAAGAAAGGGAGGGAAGAGGGGAGACACGTGAGGAAGAAAGGAGAGAATAGGTGAGGGAGGAAATGGAGGAATGAGAAGTAGGAGATATGAAAGGGAAATAAAGAAGAGGAGGAAAGAAATGAGGAAAATGTGGAATCAAGAGAGAAGGGGAGAGAAGGTGAAAAAAAGAGAAGAGAAGATAGAAAAGAGGAAATAAATAGGAGAAACAGAGCGAAGAGAACAAGAGAGGAATGAGAAAAAGGAAGAATGAGAAGAGAGAATGAGGAAAAAATGAAGGAAAGGAAAGGTAGGAAAGGGGAAACATATAGAAGGAAAGAAGGAAGAGAGTGATAAAAAGGGAGAGAAGGAAAGAAAAGGGAGAGAGGGAGATAATGAAGAAGGGAAGGCAGGGAGAGAAGAGGGGAAAGGAGAGGAAAAGGAGGGAAGGAGGAAAGAGTCAGAAGAGAGAATGAGGAAAAAAGGAAGGAAAGGAAAAGTAGAAAAGGGAAAACACATAGGAGGAAAAGAGGGAAAGTGATAAAAGGGAGGGAGGGAGATAATGAAGAAAGGAAGGCAGGGAGAAAAAGAGGGGAAAGGGAGAGGGAAAGGAGGAAGGGAGGGAAGGAACGTGAGGGAGAAAGGGAGTGAAAGGGAAAAAGAAAAAAAAAAGAAGGGGGAGGAAAAGGGGGGAGGGGAGGTTGCAGGTCAAGTTGTATTCCATTAGTTTTTTTTCTTTCTTTTCTTTATTTTTTTCTTGTTCTTTTCGTTTTTTTGTTGCTATCATATCAAAGGGAGGAAACATCGATTCTCTCTCTCTCTCTCTCTCTCTCTCTCTCTCTCTCTCTCTCTCTCTCTCTCCCTAGTAGCGTTTTTTTTCCTATTCACAAATATTTTTCCTTTTTCTTCTTCCTTTCTCTTCCTTTTTTTGTCTCCTCCTCCTCCTCCTTTTTTTTTTCTCTCCGTCTCTCACCTTCCTCCATTCCTCCACATTCTCTCCACCCTCTCTGCATTCCCTCCATTTTTCCTCCACCTCTCCCTCCATCTCATCTTTCCTCCACCCCTCCACCTCTCATGTTTCCTCCACTTCTCCACTTTCTCATTTTTTCTCCACCTCTCCATCTTCTCATTAATATTCTCCTCCAACTCTCCACCTTCTCATCTTTCCTCCACCCCTCCCCTTCTCATGTTTCCTCCACTTTCTCATTTTTCCTCCACCTCTCCATCTTTTCATTAATATTCTCCTCCATCTCTCCACCTTCTCATCTTTCCTCCATCTCTCCCAAATCATCTTTCCTCTACGTCTCTCATTTCTCCACCTCTCCACTTTCTCAATTTCCCTCCACTTCTTGACCTTCCCATTTTTCCTTCACCTCTCCTCCACCAATAAAATGAAAGAGTCAATAGAAGAAAAGGAAGAGAGAGGGAGGGGAAAAAAGTAAAGGAAAAAGATAAAGAGGAAAAGATACAAAAAAGCGATAGAAAGGGAAAGGAGAGGAAGATAAGAAATGGAGGAAAAGATGAAAGAACAGAAGAAAAGGGGAGAGAAAAGGAAAGGAAAGAGATAAAGAAAAGTAACAAGGCAAGAGATGGGATGGGATAGGAAGGGAAGGGAAGGGAAGGGAAGGGAAGAAAAGGGAAAGGAAGGGAAGGAGAGGGAAGGGAAGGGATGGGAAGGGATCAGAAGAGAATGGGAGAGAAGCAGAGGAAAAAAAATAGAAGAGAAAGAATGAAAAGAAAATGGATGGGATGAAAAGTAAGGCGATAAAGAAAAATGATAAGGAAAGGGATGTGATGGGAGAGGAAGGGAAGGGAAGGGAAGGGATCAGAAGAGAAAGGGAGAGGAACAAAGAAAAAAATACAAGAAATGAAAAGAAAATGGATGAGATGAAAAGGAAAGTGATAAAGAAAAATGATAAGGAAAGAGATGTGATGGGAAAGGAAGGGAAGGGAAGGAAAGGGAAGGGAAGGGAAAGGAAGGGAAGGGAAGGGAAGGGAAGGGAAGGGATGGGATGGAAAGGGGAGGGAAGGAAAGGGATGGGAAGGGAAGGGAAGGAAAGGGATGGGGTGGGAAGGGAAGGGATGGGAAAGGAAGGGAAGGAAAGGGAAGGGAAGGGATACGAAGAGAAAGGGAGAAGAGCAAATGAAAAAAAAATACACAAGAGAAAAAATGAAAAGAAAATGCATGAAAAGGAAGGCGATAAAGAAAAATGATAAGAAAAGGTACAGGAAAATCAGTGTTACCATCTCGCCCCTTCCTGTACACCCCTCCTCCCTCCTTACCCCCCCTTAAAGGACACCATAAAAAGGGCTATAAAGGGAGCCTAAGAGCGCCTCAGCCTCGTTCTGATTGGCTGATGGCTAAAAAGGGTTCTGCGAGCTGATTGGTCCGCGCGGTGACCTTCATTTTCTCTCGGAACGAAAAAAAAAAGAATATTCATAAAAGAGAGTTAAGAAAAGGAGAAGATGGAGAAGTGGAGGGAAAATGAGAAAGTGGAGAGGTGGAGAAAAGATGATTTGGAGAGATGGAGGAAAGATGAGAAGGTGGAGAGGTGAAGGGAAAAGAGAACGAGAGGAATGAGAGAAAAGAAGGAAGGAAGGAAGGAAGGAAGAGGGAAAGGCGTGTGAGGAAGAAAGGAGAGAAGAGGTGAGGGAGGGAATGGAGGAATGAAAAATAAGAGCAATGAAAGGGAAATAAAGAAAAGGAAAGAAATAAGGGAAGTATGAAGGCAAGAGAGAAGGGAAGAGAAGGAGAAAGAGGAATAAGGTAGGAAAGGAGAGGAAGGAAAGGAAGGAAAGGGAAAATATACACACGGAAAGGAGGGAGAGATTGATAAAAGGAATGATAAATGAGACAAAAAGAAAAAAAGAAATGAGAAATAAAAAGTAAAAGAGGAAAATTTAGCAGTGATAAGAGAATTATTAAGAGAAATTTTAGAAGTGAGAAAATAAAAAAAGGGGGAGGAAACTGAAATGAAAGGAATGAAAAGGAAAAGCGAAATTAGACTGAAATAAAAGAAGGAAAAATGAGGAGAGGTAGAGGAAAGATGGAGGGAAAGGATAGAGATGGATAAACGGTGGAGGAAACGTGGAGAAAGGAAGAAAGATGAGAGACGGAGAGGTAAAAGAAAAAGAAGGAGGAAGTAAAAGAAAATGTAAGAAGTAGACAGAAATTAAAAGAATGAAAGAGAGTCTATCTGTCTACCTTTCTACCTGTCTATCTATCTATCAATCTATCTATCTACCGTCTATCTAGTATTTGCTATCTATTTTTTTATGTTCTCAGTACGAAAGAGAATAACACTGATATAAATATTGAAACTTTAAGAGAATTGTAATATATTTTGAGTCTAAAAGGATTAAAAAGTTGAATTTATGTAGACGGTAAAACCACCACCACCACCATCACCACCACCACCATCAACACCACCATCACCCCCACCATCACTACTACCACTACTACCACCACCACCACCACTACCATCACCATCACCACCACCATCACCACCATCACCAACAACAACTACTACTACTACTACTACTACTACAACCATTACCAACATTAGTTTCGATAGCAACTTTGTGAATAAATAGCATAATACAGTCGCCACGAGAGAGAGAGAGAGAGAGAGAGAGAGAGAGAGAGAGAGAGAGAGAGAGAGAGAGAGAGAGAGAGAGAGATAATAAAAATGATAAACACAATTCGATCAACTGAAAAAAACGCAAAAAAAAGATGAACACGAATAAAATTAGAAAGACGAGGAAAAAAGTTGTAGAAGAAGAGGAGGAGGAGGAAGAGGAGGAAGAGAAAGAGGAAGAGAAGGAAATTTATCTCGCTATTAGTGGGGAGGAAAATAATGTCTCCAGATTGTTTTCCCAAGAGAGAGGGGAGGAAAGGTAGGGATGAAGGGGAGGAGGAGGAGGAGGAGGAGGAGGAGGTAATGGAAATAGAAGGAAGGAAGGAAGGAACAAATCGAGCGAGGGGAGGAAAGGGAAGCGAAGAAAGACAATATAGGAGAGAGGAAATAAATGAGGAATGAGACAGAAAGATGATGAAAGGAGGAAAGAGAAGAGGGGAAAAAAGACGAAAGGAGACGAGAGAGAGAAAGAGAGAAAGAGGGAGAGAGAGAAAATGAAGGAAAGGGAAGAGAAGAATTGTCGTGATTATTAGTGATGGATATAGAAGAAGCATGTTCCAGACACACACACACACACACACACACACACACACACAGATAATGATATATCTGTGTGTGTGTGTCTGTGTGTGTGTGTGTGTGTGTGTGTGTGTGTGTCGTGACAGGTGAAAGGTGAGATAAAAAGAAAACGGAAAATGGGTCCAGGTGAGATAGGGATTAAATTACAGGTGTGCCATATGTTACCAAGACAGGCGGACAGGTGTGTGTGTGTGTGAGAGAGAGAGAGAGAGAGAGAGAGAGAGAGAGAGAGAGAGAGAGAGAGAGAGAGAGAGAGAGAGAGAGAGAGAGAGAGAGAGAGAGAGAGAGAGAGAGAGAGAGAGAGAGAGAGAGATACTTCCCCCCACCTACCTTCCCCCTCTCCTCAAACACACACTCTCCAAACTCAAACCAAAACAAAAGAAAAAATCAATAAAATAAAAATCAAACGGACCAAAAATTATTCGATATAAACAAACAGAAAATAAACAAAAAACAGCTACAACAACAACCAATCACAGCCAACCTACGATGTGATAGGCGGAGTGACGACCAATCAGCGTACGGGAATAAATATTAGAGAGAGAGAGAGAGAGAGAGAGAGAGAGAGAGAGAGAGAGAGAGAGAGAGAGAGAGAGAGAGAGAGAGAGAGAGAGAGAGAGAGAGAGAGAGCAAAATGGAAAGGAAATTCTGGCCACAAAAATAACAGGAAGGTGAAAAAGTAGAAATAGAAGTGAAATAGGGTGGAGAGGGAGGGAGCGAAGGGAGGGAGAGAAGGGGAGGGAGGAAAGGGAGAGAAAGGGGGGTGGAGGGATGAGGAGGAAGAAGAGGGACGGAGAGGGAGAAATGGAGCAAAAGAAGGGGGCGAAAGGGCGTGGGGGAGAAGAGAGAGGGAGAGAAGGGAGAGAGGGAAGGGAGAGGAAGGGAGATAAAGGGGGGGAAGGAGGGAAATAATAAGAGGGGTCGGAACGAAGGGATGGATGAAGGGGAACAGGAGGAGGGAGGCAAGGGAGGGAGGGAGGGAGGGAGGGAAAAGGGAGGAAACGGAGAGAGAGAAAGGACAGTGGAGAGATTTCCCTCACTTACCTGGCAGGTGAATTACGGCTAACATTGATTACTCTCTCTCTCTCTCTCTCTCCGAAATGAAATATTCTGTTGATTGAATGTTAGATTGAGAGAGAGAGAGAGAGAGAGAGAGAGAGAGAGAGAGAGAGAGAGAGAGAGAGAGAGAGAGAGAGAGAGAGAGAGAGAGAGAGAAATATATATATCACTGTCTCTACGTCAAATTTACGATCAACAAAAAAAGTATAATTTGTCATCTTTTTCTCTCCTTCATCTATTGTTATTATTATTATTATTATTATTATTATTATTATTATTATTAGTAGTAGTAGTAGTAGTAGTAGTAGTAGTAGTTGTAGTAGTAGTTTTTGTGGCAATAGTAGTAGTAGTAGTAGTAGTAGTAGTAGTTTTTGTGGCAATAGTAGTAGTAGTAGTAATAGTAAAAGTATTAGTAGAGGAGGAACCGAAGTAGTGTTGTTAACAGTGGAAGGTATTACAACAAGCGTATACCATCAACAATGTTTTTCTCTATAATATTTCCTTCCTTAATTTCTCTAATGAATGAAAAAAAATATTGTGTTATGGTTTTGAAGAGGCACTGATACAAAGAAAGGAATTTAATAAGAGAACGCCCTGAGGAGAACATTTTACAGAGAGAGAGAGAGAGAGAGAGAGAGAGAGAGAGAGAGAGAGAGAGAGAGAGCAGGTGGCCGGAAGGTGCAAGGAATAATGAATGAGTCTCTCTCTCTCTCTCTCTACATTTTTTCATTTATTTTAGATTACAATTTTGAAATCTCTCTCTCCCTCTCTCTCCGTTTTCCTGTCTGTCTTTCTTTCTTTCTTTCTTTCATTCTGTCTGTCTGATGTGTCTGTCTGTCTGTATGTGTCTGTCTCTCTTCCTTGTTTACTTAACGATAAATCTCTCTCTCTCTCTCTCTCTGCCAGCTGTTGTTCCCTTAAACCTTCCTACAGATGGGGACAGCTGGAGCGTGTCTATTCCTGTCTCTATTCTTCTTCTCTCTCTCTCTGCCAGCTGTTGTTCCCTTAAACCTTCCTACAGATGGGGACAGCTGGAGCGTGTCTATTCCTGTCTCTATTCTTTCCTTCCTCTCTCTCTCTTTCTCTCTTTCCTTTTTTTTTCCTAATTATTCTTCCTCTCCCTTTTTTTACCTTCCTCTCTTTCTCTCTCTCTCTTGTTCTACTTTTGATCCTATTTCTAGTATGATTTGTTTTCCTACTTTCTTAGATGTGATTCGTTATTGTAAGTTCTATTTTTTTGTATTTTGAGTTTGTTTTTCTATGTGGATGCTTTTTTTTATTTGCGTTTAAAACAATCACTGAAGTTATTATGATTAGTTTCTTTTTTTTCCCTTTTTCTTCCTATTTTCTTTATTTTTTTCCTTCGTGTGTTTTTCTTTACCCTAATTATTCTTTGCAAACTACGTCACTCAAAGCTCTCCTCTCTCCTCCTCCTCCTCCTTCTCCTCCTTCCTTTTTTCTTCTCCTTCAGATATTCCCATTAATTTCCATATTCTTTGTCCTCCTTTCACTATGGGAATTTCCTGACTGCATTTTCTGATTTTGGCATTTCCTACCTCTCCTCCCATTCCTCCCCTTCCTTCCTCTTCCTCTCCTCCTCCTCCTACTACTACTACTTCTCCGCTCTTCCTATTCCTCCTCCTCCTCCTCCTCCTCCTCCTCGTTCTATCAATTCTTTATTCTTCATAATTATTCACTTCCTGCACCTAATCCTTCTTTCTTTTCTGCCACGTACTGATTCTGTCCTCCTCCTCCTCCTCCTCCTCCTCCTCTTTCTCCTCCTCCTCCACCCAATTTTCTTTTTTTTATACTCATTCATTTCCTTCATTTTATCCTTATTCTTTCCTTTGTGCCACTTGCGGATTCTCTTTTCCTCTTCCTCCTCCTCCTCTTCCTCCTCTTCCTCCTCCTCCTCCTCCTCCCCCTATTACGAAACCATCTTTTCACAACAAACTCGGCACAAACAACAAAATAAAAACGCGAGATTGCAAGAGCTATTTCATGTAGAGAGAATGACAAAATATCGTAAAAGAACTGAGACGGGAAAGAGAAAAAAGAAAAGTAAAAAGAAAGTAAAAAAAGGCTCAGAGGATAACATAATATTTTCCTTTAGTGTTTTGTGTCATCCTTTATAAGTGTTTTCATGCGACAATTTATTTTCAGGTTATTTTTTTAATATTCGCTTTTGTTGGACAGAGTAATATATTTTTCAGGTATTTTTGATGTATTAGATTATTTAAATATTCTTCTTCATTTATTTCGTACCGAGTTGTATTTCATTTCTCTGATTTTACTGAGGCTTCTTATTTTTCTTCTCTTTTCTTTTCTTTTCTCTTATTTTCTCTTCTTTTATTTTCCCTTGCTCTTCTATTTATTTTATTTTCTCTTATTTATTTGTTGACTTATTTATTCTTAGGTCCGTTCATTTTGTTTTCTCTCCCAGACTCTATTTTCTTTACTTCTTTATTATTATTTTCTTGCTTGTTTTCTTTTGTTTTCTTTTTTTATATTCTTTCTTCTTAGCTTCAATTGGCTGTCTTCCTCCTTATTGTTTATCTTCTCTCTCTCTCTCTCTCTCTCTCTCTCTCTCTCTCTCTCTCTCGTTTTTCCCCTCTTTAATGTGGCGTGTTATTGTCTGACGTCATTCACTCCAGCCAGCCAATCACGTCACGCCACGCTTGTACACACACTGATGTACGTAAAAAGGCGTGTGTGTGCGTGTGTGTGTGTGTGTGTGTGTGTGTGTGAAAGCAATGAGGTATAAAGTGTACATGTGACCCCTTCCATCTCTCTCTCTCTCTCTCTCTCTAATTTCACGAAATCACGTCATAAACCACCTCAGAGAGAGAGAGAGAGAGAGAGAGAGAGAGAGAGAGAGAGAGAGAGAGAGAGAGAGAGAGAGAGAGAGAGAGGGAAAGGAGTGACAATTTGTTGAGGAAAATATCTCGGATCCCAAGAGATAAAGGGAGAGAGAGGGAGAGAAGGGAGAGAGAGAGAGAGGGAGAGAGAGAGGGAGGAAGGAAGGCAGGGAAGGAAGGTAAGAATATTGAAGTAGGAGAGGGCGAAAGACGAAGAGAGAGAGAGAGAGAGAGAGAGAGAGAGAGAGAGAGAGAGAGAGAGAGAGAGAGAGAGAGAGAGAGAGAGAGAGAGAGAGAGAGAGAATAAAA